>NW_027649872.1:227500-242500 GCF_965287045.1 Carcharhinus amblyrhynchos
AGTCTTAAGATCTTGCTGCATGAGAGTCAGAATAACAACACAGTTTTATCTGCAGGAACTGTCATTGTGAAATGACAGTTCCTGCAGATAATTGCTGGAGACACAATTGCTGGAGACTGAGTAAAACGGCAGGGAGCATTGAGGGGGTAATGGGGATAGGGGCCTGAATGGGATTGTCCTCAGTACAGACTCAATGGGCTGAATGGCCTCTGTCTGCAGTTTGGGGATTCGATCGTGTTACGAGAGAGAGAAACAGAGAGAGAGGGAGAGAGAGAGAGAGAGAGAGAGAGAGAAAGACAGAGAGAGAGAGACAGAGACAGAAAGACAGAGAGAGAGAGAGAGTTGGAAAGTTTTTGAAAATGGTGTGAGAGAACGACCCTTAGACCTTGCTGGGCACAGAGTCAGAATAACCACATACTTTATCCCGGGGGAACTGTCTGTATGAGAAGGAAACACAGAGACAGAAAGATTTGAGGAAGTTTTTCAGCAAAACTTCAAGTTAAACTGAGACAGATCTGGGAGAGAGAGAGGGAGAGACGGAGAGAGATGGAGACAGACGGACAGAGAAAGAGGTACCTGTCCTGGGAGTGTTTGATGGGGGGACAGTGTAGAGGGAGCTTCACTCTGTATCTAACCCCGTGCTGTACCTGTCCTGGGAGTGTTTGATGGGGGGACAGTGTAGAGGGAGCTTTACTCTGTATCTAACCCCGTGCTGTACCTGTCCTGGGAGTGTTTGATGGGGGGACAGTGTAGAGGGAGCTTTACTCTGTATCTAACCCCGTGCTGTACCTGTCCTGGGAGTGTTTGATGGGGGGACAGTGTAGAGGGAGCTTTACTCTGTATCTAACCCCGTGCTGTACCTGTCCTGGGAGTGTTTGATGGCGGGGACAGTGTAGAGGGAGCTTTACTCTGTATCTAACCCCGTGCTGTACCTGTCCTGGGATTGTTTGATGGGGGGACAGTGTAGAGGGAGCTTTACTCTGTATCTAACCCCGTGCTGTCCCTGTCCTGGGAGTGTTTCATGGGGGGACAGTGTAGAGGGAGCTTTACTCTGTATCTAATCCGGTGCTGTACCTGTCCTGGGAGTGTTTGACGGAGGGACAGTGTAGAGGGAGCTTTACTCTGTATCTAACTCCGTGCTGTACCTGTCCTGGGATTGTTTGATGGGGGGACAGTGTAGAGGGAGTTTTACTCTGTATCTAACCCCGTGCTGTACCTGTCCTGGGAGTGTTTGATGGGGACAGTGTAGAGGGAGCTTTACTCTGTATCTAACCCCGTGCTGCACCTGTCCTGGGAGTGTTTGATGGGGACAGTGTAGAGGGAGTTTTACTCTGTGTTTAAAACTTATTGTTTTGTTCCTGTTGAATTGTTCTAGATAATTCTGAGTTAACGTACTCGGAGCTGAATTTTTCTGAAGCCTCTCAGACGCCTATGAGCCACACAGCAGGTCAGTTACGGTATTGTATGTCTGTCTTAAGGTACAGATGTGTCTCACATCTGCTATATTTTAGTCACATCGCAATTGCATTGATAATGATGCTATCGGCCTGACTTAAATCTTTCAACTTCAGTTGAGTTAGACTTTACTGTGTATCACACCGTAACTAAGGTGCAACAGGCACGTAACTAAGGTGTAGCAGACACGTAACTGAGATGTAACAGACACGGAACTAAGGTGTAGCAGACACGTAACTAAGGTGCATCAGAGAAGTAACTAAGTTGTAATGTCCACGTAACTAAGGTGCAATGGACACATAGCCAAGGTGTAAGAGACACATAACTAAGTTGTAACAGGCGCAGAGTGATGTTGTAACAGACACGTAGCTCTTGTGTAAGAGACGCATCGCTAAGGTGTAACAGACATGTATCTGAGGTGCATCCGACACATAACTAAGGTGTATCAGACACGTAACTAAGGTGTAACTAAGGTGTATCAGATATGTAACCAAGTTACATTCTGTTACACCTGAGTTATGTGCCTTTTGTGCCTGAGTTACATGTCTACTATGCCTGGATTATCTGTTCATTAAACCTGAGTTACGTGCCTGTTACACCTGACTTACGTGCCTTTTACAACTGAGTTATGTGCCTTTTACACCTGAGTTACGTGTGTTTTACGCCTGAGTTACGTGCCTGTTATGCCTGAGGTACATGTCTGTTCCACCTGAGTTACGTGCCTGTTACACCTGAGTTACGTGCCTGTTACGCCTGAGTTACGTGCCTTCTGTAGCAGTACCGGTATCTCTGTCTTTGACGTTACTTGAGAATTGCGGATGTCCGAACAGGACTCTTCCTGTTAAAAGCCGGTATCGCAATCGACCGTCTGTGTAACGATGTCCAACCAACACAAATAGGTAAGACTGACAAAGTCTACAAAAGAACAGCCACATTAAACTGTCTGTCTTTACAAAAATGAGAGTTAAAACATGTAAGACATGAACAAATAACTGATATATGACTGGCAGGAACAGAAGAAGCTTGAGAAGATCAGTCAGGATGAAGGGTTATGTTTGTGAGATATTCCAGGTCCAAAATCCATTCACCCGTTCCCCACTTCATCGGCGAGGTGACCTTCACATCGTAGCTACGTGCTGCTTACGGCTCAGCCTTCAAGCCTGCTTGTTATAGGTCAGACTGGGGGGTAGGGGAGAGTTAGGTCTTTACTAAGAGGCGGCTCCGTGCTGAGCGTGCGTAGCTGGGGAAGGAAGGGTTTGCGACGCACCGGGTTACGTTGTGGTTACGTCTCGGTCTGTGTCGTGGGGCTGATGCTCGAGGGGGGGGGGGTGTGGGGAGCGAGGGGTGTTGGGGGTGGGGGGGGGTGAGTGCATCGTTGCTGTGTGTTTGTCCTTTGGATTGCGTTCCATCACATACCCCACCTCCCCCACCCCCCGGAGACCCTCCACGTCCCTCGCACCGTCTCACGTTCTCTCCCTCCGTCTCTCGCAGGCGAACCGGAGACAACTTACGCTCAGATCGCAGTCGACTCGCAGAGAGGCCAACAGAACCCAGGGTCAGAGGCCACCCCGGGCAAAGGTCAGTCACCCTCGGGGTGTGTGGGGTCAGAGGTCAGAGGGTGGGTCAGGGCAGTCCGGGGGGAGGGGGGAGGGGGGACGAGGGGGATCGGAGTGAAAGGGGATTTACTTTTCCACCCGTGTTCAGACAAACAGGGAGAAAAAACCCAGATCTCCCCAAAACGACCTCAATTCACCCGATTGGGGAAATTCTCACTGATATTCTCCCTATTTCTGTAAATACCTCCTGATCCTACACCCCCTCCCTATCTCTGTAACCCCCTCCAGCCCCCTACACCCCCTCCCTATCTCTGTAACCCCCTCCAGCCCCCCGACACCCCCTCCCTATCTCTGTAACCTCCTCCAGCCCCCTACACCCCCTCCCTATCTCTGTAGCCTCCTCCAGCCCCCTACACCCCCTTCCTATCTCTGTAACCCCCTCCAGCCCCCTACACCCCCTCCCTATCTCTGTAACCCCCTCCAGCCCCCTCCAATCGGGTGAGATGTGTGTTGTTTATCTCTCTGAAGAATGGGGAGATGTCACCATTGCCCATCCCGTAAAGTTACACAAGGTTCCCGAACGTCTCAACTTCTCTGTTCCAGATCAAAGTCAACAGGAAACAGCTGGAGGAACCAACTCCAAAAAATCCAGATCTCGCGGATTGGTCGCAATTCTCATCATAATCTCGCTTTTCGCAATAACCATCGGACTCACCGTATATGGTACATCAATAAATAACATCCTGTAACACTCTGATATATCCCTCACCCCTCACTGTAACACTCTGATATATCCCACACCCCTCACTGTAACACTCTGATATATCCCACACCCCTCACTGTAACACTCTGATATATCCCACACCCCTCACTGGAACACTCTGATATATCCCACACCCCTCACTGTAACACTCTGATATATCCCACACCCCTCACTGTAACACTCTGATATATCCCACACCCCTCACTGTAACACTCTGATATATCCCACACCCCTCACTGTAACACTCTGATATATCCCACACCCCTCACTGTAACACTCTGATATATCCCACACCCCTCACTGTAACACTCTGATATATCCCACACCCCTCACTGCAACACTCTGATATATCCCACACCCCTCACTGTAACACTCTGATATATCCCACACCCCTCACTGTAACACTCTGATATATCCCACACCCCTCACTGTAACACTCTGATATATCCCACACCCCTCACTGTAACACTCTGATATACCCCACACCCCTCACTGTAACACACTGATATATCCCACACCCCTCACTGTAACACTCTGATATATCCCACACCCCTCACTGTAACACTCTGATATATCCCACACCCCTCACTGTAACACTCTGATATATCCCACACCCCTCACTGTAACACTCTGATATATCCCACACCCCTCACTGTAACACTCTGATATATCCCACACCCCTCACTGTAACACTCTGATATATCCCACACCCCTCACTGTAACACTCTGATATATCCCACACCCCTCACTGTAACACTCTGATATATCTCTCTCTCTCTCTCTCTTAGTCCTACAGTTGTCCCAGGGTTTGTCCATGAGTGAAAATCTTACTGATTCTCTGAACTCTTCCTTGACTATCTCCCTGAGGAATCTTTCGGAAATCCATGTGAAGTTTGAGAACCTGGCCCAGACTCTTTCACAGACCCAGGAGAAAGCCTCGTCTCTCTGTGACATCCTGAAAAACCTCTCAGGTGAGTCTGAGAGCAAACCCTCCCCTTCCCAACATTCCTGATATCCCGTTTTCCCCACATCCCCACTCTGTGCTCTTCGAGACGGGAGTTTGTTGTGTTCATGCCCATGTTGTCTGTGAGGGTGGCACTGATGTTCGCGCTGCTGCCCCACAGTGCCATGGACCCGGGTTCGATTCCCAGCTCGGGTCACTGTCTGTCTGGAGTTTGCACATTCTCCCCATCTCTGCATGGGTTTCCTTGGGATCTCCACTTTCCTCCCACACTCCAAAGATATTTATTTCAACTGTCCATACTAAATTGCCTCTTTGTGTCCAAAGATGTGCAGGTTTGGTGGATTGGCCATGCTAAATTGTCCCATAGTGTCCAAAGATGTCTAGGTTAGGGTGGATTGGCCATGCTAAATTGCCCCTTAGTGTCAAAAGATGTGCAGGTTAGGGTGGATTGGCCGTGCTAAATTGTCCCTTAGTGTCCAAAGATGTGTAGGTTAGGGGGATTGGCCATGCTAAATTGTCCCTTAGTGTCCAAAGATGTGTAGGTTAGGGTGGATTGGCCATGCTAAATTGTCCCTTAGTGTCCAAAGATGTGTAGGTTAGGGGGGATTGGCCATGCTAAATTGTCCCTTAGTGTCCAAAGATGTGTAGGTTAGGGGGATTGGCCGTGCTAAATTGTCCCTTAGTGTCCAAAGTCCTGTAGGTTAGGGGGATTGGCCATGCTAAATTGCCCCTTCGTGTCCAAAGATGTACAGTTTAGGTGGATTGGCCATGCTAAATTGCCCCTTAATGTCATGGGGACAAACTACTTTGAACGCATGTGGTTATGGGGATAAAGCCTTGGTAGGATTTGGGTCCATGCAGACTCGATGGGCTGAATGTCCTCCTTCTGCACTGTGGGGTGTCTGTAATTCCCTCTTCAGCATCTCTCCAGGGACAGACACGTCCTTTCCATTGTGACTCCCCGCTTTATGAATCCACCCCCACAATTTTGGTACATTCCAGTTATCCATTAATTGTTCCAGGAGGAATCCTGAAATACGATGAACTCAGAGGGTTAGTTTATTCGTTCCCTCTTCTTTTCTGTTTGTAGAATAAATAAGATGGCGTGTGGGGGCAGGGGCAGGGAGACGGGTGAAGGAACAGTGAAAGTAAGAACAACAGGGCAAAATCCCGAGTGAAAACATTGACTATTTACTGCCATTCCAAACTCCTGTATGAAAAGGCCAATGGTGCGTTCCCTCCCAGAGCAGGGTAGGTTGAAGTCTGATGCTGGATAATTGTCTTTTTCTGTCGAGGAGGTGATGACCGGGGGGGTAAGCACGCGGAGAGGTTTCAGTCTCACAGCCGATGGTGTGTGGGGTGGACAGGGAGTGAGAGAGAGGGGCAGAATGGCCTCTACCTGATCCAGATGTTCCAATGCACATCTCAGAATGAAATCTTTATTATTTCTCAGAGTCTCTCTGTCCGAGTGGCTGGAAACTTCACAGTCAAGCCTGCTACAGATTCTCAATCGCGAGACTTAACTGGGACAGGGCAAAGCGAAAATGTGAATCCCAAAATTCACACCTCCTCATCATCAACACACAACAGGAGAAGGTGGGGATGACAGCAACAACTGTCAGAATGTGTTAGAGAGAAAATATCCCCCTGTACTGTCCCCATCAAACACTCCCAGGACAGGTACAGCACGGGGTTAGATACAGAGTAAAGCTCCCTCTACACTGTCCCCCCATCAAACACTCCCAGGACAGGTACAGCACGGGGTTAGATACAGAGTAAAGCTCCCTCTGCACTGTCCCCCATCAAACACTCCCAGGACAGGTACAGCACGGGGTTAGATACAGAGTAAAGCTCCCTCTGCACTGTCCCCCATCAAACACTCCCAGGACAGGTACAGCACGGGGTTAGATACAGAGTAAAGCTGCCTCTACACTGTCCCCCCATCAAACACTCCCAGGACAGGTACAGCACGGGGTTAGACACAGAGTAAAGCTCCCTCTACACTGTCCCCCATCAAACACTCCCAGGACAGGTACAGCACGGGGTTAGATACAGAGTAAAGCTGCCTCTACACTGTCCCCCCATCAAACACTCCCAGGACAGGTACAGCACAGGGTTAGATACAGAGTAAAGCCCCCTCTACACTGTCCCCATCAAACACTCCCAGGACAGGTACAGCACGGGGTTAGATACAGAGTAAAGCTCCCTCTACACAGTCCCCCCATCAAACACTCCCAGGACAGGGACAGCACGGGGTTAGATACAGAGTAAAGCTCCCTCTACACAGTCCCCCCATCAAACACTCCCAGGACAGGTACAGCACGGGGTTAGATACAGAGTAAAGCTCACTCTACACTGTCCCCCATCAAACACTCCCAGGACAGGGACAGCACGGGGTTAGATACAGAGTAAAGCTCCCTCTACACTGTCCCCATCAAACACTCCCAGGACAGGTACAGCACGGGGTTAGATACAGAATAAAGCTCCCTCTACACTGTCCCCATCAAACACTCCCAGGACAGGTACACCATGGGGTTCGATACAGAGTCAAGCTCCGTCTACACTGTCCCCATCAAACACACCCAGGACAGGTACAGCATGGGGTTAGATACAGAGTAAAGCTCCCTCTACACTGTCCCCCATCAAACACTCCCAGGACAGGTACAGCATGGGGTTAGATACAGAGTAAAGCTCCCTCTACACTGTCCCCATCAAACACTCCCAGGACAGGTACAGCATGGGGTTAGATACAGAGTAAAGCTCCCTCTACACTGTCCCCATCAAACACTCCCAGGACAGGGACAGCACGGGGTTAGATACAGAGTAAAGCTCCCTCTACACTGTCCCCCCATCAAACACTCCCAGGACAGGGACAGCACGGGGTTAGATACAGAGTAAAGCTCCCTCTACACTGTCCCCCCATCAAACACTCCCAGGACAGGTACAGCACGGGGTTAGATACAGAGCGAACACAGAGATAAGGAGCTGTGTGTGTGAGTTGAGACAGTGACACTAACTCCACAAACCTGTTTCTTCTGCAGAATTTTGTAACCAAATCCTTGCCAAACAAGTATGAACAATATTTTATTGGACTCACAGATCAAGGGAGTGAAGGAAACTGGAAATGGGTGGATGGGACCCCAGTGTGGTGAGTCCCAACATCGCACCCGGATAGAGTGGGACAGTGGGATTTCTTTGGGACTGATACAGGGCTATGGGGAGAGAGTGGGACCGTGGGATTAGTTTGGGGATTGATACAGGGCTATGGGGAGAGAGTGGGACAGTGGGAATAGTTTGGGGGTTGATACAGGGCTATGGGGAGAGAGTGGGACAGTGGGATTTCTTTGGGACTGATACAGGGCTATGGGGAGAGAGTGGGACAGTGGGATTAGTTTGGGATTGATACAGGGCTATGGGGAGAGAGTGGGACAGTGGGAATAGTTTGGGGATTGATACAGGGCTATGGGGAGAGAGTGGGACAGTGGGATTAGTTTGGGGATTGATACAGGGCTATGGGGAGAGAGTGGGACAGTGGGATTAGTTTGGGATTGATACAGGGCTATGGGGAGAGAGTGGGACAGTGGGATTAGTTTGGGATTGATACAGGGCTATGGGGAGAGAGTGGGACAGTGGGATTAGTTTGGGATTGATGTGGATCTGTTGGAATGAGTTCTGAAAGGAATTTAATGGATTTTTTCTCTCATTTCCAGTAATCCTCATTGGCTGCCGTATCCACGAAGTAATACTTGGAGGAGTTCTGATAACGACTGTGGCACATTTCGGAAAGAATCCAGTAAAGATAATTTTGGCCTGAATGATGTCTCCTGTTCCTTGGAATTCTCTTTTATCTGTGAGAAATGGGCTCTATCCTGGATCGGGGCAGCTGACTTTGAGAAATATTGTCCCTGAAGAGAGACTGGGACACTGAACGAGAGACTCACTGTCCATCTGTTCCCCTGTGTGTCCTCTCTCTATACCCACCTGTTCCCCAGTGTGTTTGATCTCATCCCTGCCACCACCTTCCCACCTCTCTCCCATTCCATTTTCCCCTCCCCCCAGCCCCAATCTCCCATTCCCCCACTCTGCTTCCCTGCAATAGAGCCTATTTGTCATTCAATGTATGTATATAAGCAAACCTGAATAAACCAGTGTAGTTGGGTATGTGCGCTCCCTGTGTGTGTGCACTACCCAGAGTTTCTGTCCCACAACGATATCCCAGACTGTAGATTTCTCCGCTTTTTTGTCGCCCTGACAACGACTGGCTTTGCGACCGCAGATATTTCATTGGATTTAAATTCCACCATCCGCCACGGTGGGATTCGAACCCTTTCTCCCCCCGAGCATTATCCTGGGTCTCTGGATTACTAGCCCAGCGGCAATGCCACTGCGCCACCATCCTGTGGGCTTGTGCGCTCTCAGTTCCTTTCTGTTTAGCCTGCCCGGGGCTGTTATTGATAAACTGCACTCCAACCTTTGACCCAGCTGAGACCCTCATCGAAGCAAGAACGCCCTGAGGTTGCTGTGGAGAAAAATTGCTGAGGTTTGGAGCGATGCTTTAAAAGGGGGAAATCGCTGTGTTCTGTTTGTCTTTTTGTTTCATCGTTTTATTTTTTGAAGATAAACTAACCAGGAGATGGTAGATATCCGGGTCGGTTGCGGTGAACCCAGTTACTCAGTTTGGAGACGCGTTCCGGGGGATTGGATCAGACCCAGGAGCTTCTGTTTAACGGGACGAGAATCCCAGCGACAGAATAGATGCCACACGATCGTCAAGGTGTGTCTGGCGGGTCACAGAGTGTGAGCATCAGTGTCACCAACACTTGGAGCAGGAGTTTGTGTATTTACCATATCTTATTCGCTCCGTGTATCTATTCGCTCGTTACTGCGTGTGTTTTTTTTCTGTTTAAGTTTATATATTAAAGATTCTCTTTGATCTTGGAGTCCTGTTGCTTATTTCCTGCCTCGAGACCCTGCCACACATTCTACACTTTCAATGAGTGAGATCTCTCAAAGCCAGTTGTGGACAAGTATCCGGATTCTCCTGTCCTCCCCACCAGCCCCGGGGACAGGACAGCCGGTCCGGGAGAGTTGAGTCCTGGTCACCTTGTAACCCCGTTTCTGCAATAGCCGAAACATTAGACACAGATGTTGCTGCCAACTCGTGAATCTTGTTGCAAACACTTTGCGAATTCAGATGAAGGATAAAGTTTCAATTTGTTTTAAACTTGTTCCAAACTCTGGATTTCCTCCGAGTGGGTTATCTTTGCCCCGTTCCGGGACAGTCACCTCCTCCCCTCACTATCCTGTCCCACTGTTCACCCTCGATTATTCGAATCCTCCGAGAATGGGACCCCCTCCCCTCCGACTCTGAGTTCTGATCCGAGTCCTTGGTGTAACAAGTGTTTGTGTGATCTGTCCCCACCTATCACCGGATGCCTGCAGTGCTGCAGGATTCCACTCGGCCCATCGAGCTTGCACTGACAGTAATCCCACCCCCGTGCTATCCCTGTCACCCCCCACCCCCCGAATTCCATCATTAATTCCCCCGGCATCCCTCTAACGGTGAATGGGATATTTATCAGGGACAATCCACCCGAACCCACACGGCTTTCAGACTGTGGGAGGTAACCGGAGCACCCGGAGGAAACCCACGCAGACACGGGGAGAATGTGCAGACTCCGCACAGACAGTGACCCGAGCCAGGAATCGAACCCGGGTCCCTGGCGCTGTGAGGCAGCAGGGCTAACCCACTGTGTCACCGTGCACACCCATGGAGAGAGAGAGAAAGACAGAGACACACAGAGACAGAGACAGAGAAAGAGATAGAGAGAGATAGGGAGAGAGAGACAGAGAGAGAGGCCCCTCACTGTAACACTCTGATATATCCCACACCCCTCACTGTAACACTCTGATATATCCCACACCCCTCACGGTAACACTCTGATATATCCCACACCCCTCACTGTAACACTCTGATATATCCCACACCCCTCACTGTAACACTCTGATATATCCCACACCCCTCACTGTAACACTCTGATATATCCCACACCCCTCACTGTAACACTCTGATATATCCCACACCCCTCACTGTAACACTCTGATATATCCCACACCCCTCACTGTAACACTCTGATATATCCCACACCCCTCACTGTAACACTCTGATATATCCCACACCCCTCACTGTAACACTCTGATATATCCCACACCCCTCACTGTAACACTCTGATATATCCCACACCCCTCACTGTAACACTCTGATATACCCCACACCCCTCACCGTAACACTCTGATATATCCCACACCCCTCACCGTAACACTCTGATATATCCCACACCCCTCACTGTAACACTCTGATATACCCCACACCCCTCACCGTAACACTCTGATATACCCCACACCCCTCACTGTAACACTCTGATATATCCCACACCCCTCACTGTAACACTCTGATATATCCCACACCCCTCACTGTAACACTCTGATATATCCCACACCCCTCACTGTAACACTCTGATATACCCCACACCCCTCACTGTAACACTCTGATATACCCCACACCCCTCACTGTAACACTCTGATATATCCCACACCCCTCACTGTAACACTCTGATATATCCCACACCCCTCACTGTAACACTCTGATATATCCCACACCCCTCACTGTAACACTCTGATATACCCCACACCCCTCACTGTAACTCTCTGATATATCCCACACCCCTCACTGTCACACTCTGATATATCCCACACCCCTCACTGTAACACTCTGATATATCCCACACCCCTCACTGTAACACTCTGATATATCCCACATCCCTCACTGTAACACTCTGATATATCCCACACCCCTCACTGTAACTATCTGTTCTTTCCCAAAGTAATGTTTGGAATGTGAGTCTTTCCAGTGAATCAAGTCTTTAATGTACAGACAGTGTGAGTGGAGAGAGGGTTAAGCCCAGGTTAAAGAGATGTGTATTGTCTCCAGACAGGACAGTTAGTGAGATTTTGCAAGCCCAGGCAAGTCACGGGGGTTACAGATAGTGCAAAACGAGCCCCAGGTCCCTGTTGAGGCCGTCCTCACGTGTGGGCACTTGGCTATCAGTCTCTGCTCAGCGACTCTGCGCTGTCGTGTGTCGTGAAGGCCGCCTTGGAGAACGCTTACCCGAAAATCAGAAGCTGAATGCCCGATTTCGCTGAAGCTTTCCTCAACAGGATGGGAACAGTCTCGCCTGGTGATTGTCGAGCGATGTTCATTCATCTGTTGTCGTAGCGTCTGCACGGTCTCCCCAGTGTACCAGGCCTCAGGACATCCTTTCCTGCAGTGAATCAGGTAGACAACATTGGCCGAGTTGCAAAAGTACCTACCGTGTACCTGGTGGATGGTGTTCTGACGGGAGATGATGGCATCCGTGTCGATGGTCCTTCACGTCTCGCAGAAGTGGCTGTGGATGGAGCAACCTCAAAATTGAAACCTCCTTCTGCCAACCCCCTTGTATCAACAACAACCTCAACATTGAAGAACACCAACACACTCAACAACAACCTCAACACTGACAAAAACAACACATTCAACAACAACCTCAGCATTGGGAAACACCAACAAATTCAACAACAACCCCTACATTGAGAAACACCAACAAGTTTAACAACAACCCCAATGTTGAGAAACACCAAAAAATGCAACAACAACCTCAATGTGGAGAAACACCAACAAACTCAACAACAACCCCATAATTGAGAAACATCAACAAATTGAACAACAACCTCAACATTGAAAATACAAACAAATTCAGCAACCATCTCAGCATTGAGAAGCAGCAACAAGTTCAACAACAACTTCAATGCTGAAAAACACCAACAAGTTCGACAACAACCCCAACATTGAGAAACACCAACAATTTCAACAACAACCTCAAAATTGAGGAACACCATCAAATTCAACAACAACCCCAACATTGAGAAACACCAACAAATTCAACAACATCCCCAACATTGAGTAATATCAACAAATTCAACAACAACCCCAACATTGAGAACCACCAACAAATTCAACAACAACATCAACATTGCAAACAGCAACAAATTCAACAACAACCTCAGCATTGAGAAGCAGCAACAAGTTCAACAACAACCTCAACATTGAGAAAGAACAACAAATTCAACAACAACCTCAACATTGAAAAACACCAACAAATTCACCAACAACCCCAACATTGAGAAACACCAACAATTTCAACAACAACCTCAACAGTGAAAACACCAGCACATTCAACAACAACCTCAACATTGAGAAACACCGACAAATTCAACAACAACCTCAACATTGAGTGACATCAACAAGTTCAACAACAAACTCAACATTGAGAAACACCAACAAATTCAACAACAACCCCAACATTGAGAACCACCAACAAATTCTACAACAACTTCAACATTGAAAACACCAACAAATTCAGCAACAACCTCAGCATTGAGAAACACCAACAAATTCAACATCAACCCCAACATTGAGTAACGTCAACAAATTCAACAACATCCCCAACATTGAGAAACACCAACAAACTCAACAACAACCTCAACATTGAGAAACACCAACAGATTCAACAACAACCTCAACACTGAGAAACACCAACAAATTCAACAACAACACCAACAGATTCAACAGCAACCTCAACACTGAGAAACACCAACAAATTCAACAACAACACCAACATTGAGTAACATCAACAACTTCAACAACAACCCCAACATTGAGACCCACCAACAAATTCAACAACCTCAGCATTGAGAAAAACCTACAAACTCAAGAACAACACCACTATTGAGAAACACCAACAAATTCCACAACAACCCCACCATTGAGTAACATCAACAAATTCAACAACATCCCCAACATTGAGAACCACCAACAAACTCAACAACAACCTCAACGTTGAGAAACATTAACAAACTCAACAACAACCTCATAATTAAGAAACAGCAACAGATTCAACAACAACCACAACATTGAGAAACACCAACAAATTCAACAACAACCCCAACATTGAGAAACACCAACAAATTCAACAACAACCTCAACTTTGAGCAACATGAACAAATTGAACAACAACCCCAACATTGAGAACGACCAACAAAATCAACAACAACCTCAACATTGAAAACAGGAACAAGTTCAACAACAACCTCAGCATTGAGAAGCACCATCAAATTCAACTACCATCTCCGCATTGAGAGGCAGCAACAAGTTCAACAACAACCTCAACGTTGAAAAACACCAACAAGTTCAACAACAACCCCAACATTGAGAAACACCAACAATTTCAACAACAACCTCAAAATTGAGGAACACCAACAAATTCAACAACAACCCCAACACTGAGTAACATCAACAAATTCAACAACAACCCCAACATTGAGAATCACCAACAAATTCAACAACAACCTCAACATTGAGAAACATCAACAAATTCAACAACAATCTCAGCATTGAGAAGCAGCAACAAGTTCAACAACAACCTCAACATTGAGAAACAACAACAAATTCAATAACAACCTCAACTTTGAAAAACACCAACAAATTCACCAACAACCCCAACATTGAGAAACACCAACAATTTCATCAAAAACCTCAACCATGAAAATACCAACGGATTCAACCGCAACCTCAACATTGAGAATCACCAACAAATTCAACAACAACCCCAACATTGAGTAACATCAACAAATTCAACAGCAACCTCAACATTGAGAAACACCAACAATTTCAACAAAAACCTCAACATTGAAATCACCATCAAATTCAACAACAACCCTGACATTGAGAAACACCAACAAATTCAACAACAACCCCAACAGTGAGTAACATCAACAAATTCAACAACCTCAACGTTGAAAACGCCAACAAATTCAACAACAACCTCAGCATTGAGAAACACCAACAAATTCAACAACAACCCCAATATTGAGTAACATCAACAAATTCAACAACAACCTCAACAGTGAGAAACACTAACACTTTCAACAACAACCTCAACATTGAACACACCAACAAATTCAACAACAACCTCAGCATTGAGAATCACCAACAAATTCAACAACCATTTCAGCATTGAGAAGCAACAGCAATTCAACAACAACCTCAACAATGAGAAACACCAACAAATTCAACAACAACCCCAACATTGAGAAACATCAACAATTTCAACAACAATCTCAACATTGAGGAACACCAACAAATTCAACAACAACACCAACAT
>NW_027649872.1:247500-260000 GCF_965287045.1 Carcharhinus amblyrhynchos
GTAAATACCTCCTGATCCGACACCCCCTCCCTATCTCTGTAACACCCTCCAGCCCCCTACACCCCCTCCCTATCTCTGTAACCTCCTCCTGATCCTACACCCCCTCCCTATCTCTGTAACCTCCGACAGCCCCCTACACCCCCTCCCTATCTCTGTAACCCCCTCCAGCCCCCCTACACCCCCTCCCTATCTCTGTAACCTCCTCCAGCCCCCTACACCCCCTCCCTGTCTCTGTAACCTCCTCCAGCCCCCTACACCCCCTCCCTATCTCTGTAACCTCCTCCAGCCCCCTACACCCCCTCCCTATCTCTGTAACCCCCTCCAGCCCCCCTACACCCCCTCCCTATCTCTGTAACCTCCTCCAGCCCCCTACACCCCCTCCCTATCTCTGTAACCCCTTCCAACCCCCTACACCCCCTCCCTATCTCTGTAACCTCCTCCAGCCCCCTACACCCCCCTCCCTATCTCAGTAACCCCCTCCAGGCCCCTCCAATCGGGTGAGATGTGTGTTGTTTATCTCACTGAGGAATAGGGAGATGTCACCATTGCCCATCCCGTAAAGTTACACAAGGTTCCCGAACGTCACAACTTCTCTGTTCCAGATCAAAGTCAACAGGAAACAGCTGGAGGAACCAACTCAAAAAAATCCAAATCTCTCGGATTGGTCGCAATTCTCATCATAATCTCGCTTTTCGCAATAACCATCGGACTCACCGTATATGGTACATCAATAAATAACATCCGGTAACACTCTGATATATCCCACACCCCTCACTGTAACACTCTGATATACCCCACACCCCTCACTGTAACACTCTGATATATCCCGCACCCCTCACTGTAACACTCTGATATATCCCACACCCCTCACTGTAACACTCTGATATATCCCGCACCCCTCACTGTAACACTCTGATATATCCCACACCCCTCACTGTAACACTCTGATATGTCCCACACCCCTCACTGTAACACTCTGATATACCCCACACCCCTCACTGTAACACTCTGATATATCCCGCACCCCTCACTGTAACACTCTGATATATCCCACACCCCTCACTGTAACACTCTGATATGTCCCACACCCCTCATTGTAACAGTCTGATATATCTCACAACCCTCGCTGTAACACTCTGATATATCCCACACCCCTCACTGTAACACTCTGATATATCCCACACCCCTCACTGTAACACTCTAATATATCCCACACCCCTCACTGTAACACTCTGATATATCCCACACCCCTCACTGTAACACTCTGATATACCCCACACCCCTCACTGTAACACTCTGATATATCCCACAACCCTCACTGTAACACTCTGATATATCCCACACCCCTCACTGTAACCCTCTGATATACCGCACACCCCTCACTGTAACACTGTGATATATCCCGCACCCCTCACTGTAACACTCTGATGTATCCCACACCCCTCACTGTAACACTCTGATATACCCCACACCCCGCACTGTAACACTCTGATATATCCCGCACCCCTCACTGTAACACTCTGATATATCCCACACCCCTCACTGTAACACTCTGATATACCCCACACCCCTCACTGTAACACTCTGATATATCCCACACCCCGCACTGTAACACTCTGATATATCCCACACCCCTCACTGTAACACTCTGATATATCCCACACCCCTCACTGTAACACTCTGATATATCCCACACCCCTCACTGTAACACTCTGATATATCCCACACCCCTCACTGTAACACTCTGATATATCCCACACCCCTCACTGTAACACTCTGATATATCCCACACCCCTCACTGTAACACTCTGATATATCCCACACCCCTCACTGTAACACTCTGATATATCCCACACCCCTCACTGTAACACTCTGATATATCGCACACCCCTCACTGTAACACTCTGATATATCCCACACCCCTCACTGTAACTCTCTGATATATCCCACACCCCTCACTGTAACACTCTGATATATCCCACACCCCTCACTGTAACACTCTGATATATCCCACACCCCTCACTGTAACACTCTGATATATCCCACACCCCTCACTGTAACACTCTGATATACCCACACCCCTCACTGTAACACTCTGATATATCCCACACCCCTCACTGTAACACTCTGATATATCCCACACCCCTTACTGTAACACTCTGATATATCCCACCCCCCTCACTGTAACACTCTGATATATCCCACACCCCTCACTGTAAGACTCTGATATATCCCACACCCCTCACTGTAACACTCTGATATACCCACACCCCTCACTGTAACACTCTGATATATCCCACACCCCTCACTGTAACACTCTGATATATCCCACACCCCTTACTGTAACACTCTGATATATCCCACCCCCCTCACTGTAACACTCTGATATATCCCACACCCCTCACTGTAAGACTCTGATATATCCCACACCCCTCACTGTAACACTCTGATATATCCCACACCCCTCACTGTAACACTCTGATATATCCCACACCCCTCACTGTAACACTCTGATATATCCCACACTCCTCACTGTAACTCTCTGATATATCCCACACCCCTCACTGTAACACTCTGATATATCCCACACCCCTCACTGTAACACTCTGATATATCCCACACCCCTCACTGTAACACTTTGGTATATCCCACACCCCTCACTGTAACACTCTGATACATCCCACACCCCTCACTGTAACACTCTGATACATCCCACACCCCTCACTGTAACACTCTGATACATCCCACACCCCTCACTGTAACACTCTGATATATCCCACACCCCTCACTGTAACACTCTGATATATCCCACACCCCTCACTGTAACACTCTGATATACCCCACACCCCTCACTGTAACACTCTGATATATCCCACACCCCTCACTGTAACACTCTGATGTATCCCACACCCCTCACTGTAACACTCTGATATATCCCACACCCCTCACTGTAACACTCTGATATATCCCACACCCCTCACTGTAACACTCTGATATACCCCACACCACTCACTGTAACACTCTGATATATCCCACACCCCTCACTGTAACACTCTGATATATCCCACACCCCTCACTGTAACACTCTGATATATCCCACACCCCTCACTGTAACACTCTGATATATCCCACACCCCTCACTGTAACACTCTGATATATCCCACACCCCTCACTGTAACACTCTGATATATCCCACACCCCTCGCTGTAACACTCTGATATATCCCACACCCCTCACTGTAACACTCTGATATATCCCACACCCCTCACTGTAACACTCTGATATATCCCACACCCCTCACTGTAACACTCTGATATATCCCACACCCCTCACTGTAACACTCTGATATATCCCACACCCCTCACTGTAACACTCTGATATATCCCACACCCCTCACTGTAACACTCTGATATATCCCACACCCCTCACTGTAACGCTCTGATATATCCCACACCCCTCACTGTAACGCTCTGATATATCCCACACCCCTCACTGTAACACTCTGATATACCCCACACCCCTCACTGTAACACTCTGATATATCCCACACCCCTCACTGTAACACTCTGATGTATCCCACACCCCTCACTGTAACACTCTGATATATCCCACACCCCTCACTGTAACACTCTGATATATCCCACACCCCTCACTGTAACACTCTGATATACCCCACACCACTCACTGTAACACTCTGATATATCCCACACCCCTCACTGTAACACTCTGATATATCCCACACCCCTCACTGTAACACTCTGATATATCCCACACCCCTCACTGTAACACTCTGATATATCCCACACCCCTCACTGTAACACTCTGATATATCCCACACCCCTCACTGTAACACTCTGATATATCCCACACCCCTCACTGTAACACTCTGATATATCCCACACCCCTCACTGTAACACTCTGATATATCCCACACCCCTCACTGTAACACTCTGATATATCCCACACCCCTCACTGTAACACTCTGATATATCCCACACCCCTCACTGTAACACTCTGATATATCCCACACCCCTCACTGTAACACTCTGATATATCCCACACCCCTCACTGTAACACTCTGATATATCCCACACCCCTCACTGTAACACTCTGATATATCCCACACCCCTCACTGTAACACTCTGATATATCCCACACCCCTCACTGTAACACTCTGATATATCCCACACCCCTCACTGTAACACTCTGATATATCCCACACCCCTCACTGTAACACTCTGATATATCCCACACCCCTCACTGTAACACTCTGATATATTCTGTTTCTCAGTCCAGCAGGTGAGGAAACGGATGGACGGAAAGTTCCAGAGTGTGTCGGAGATTGTACGATCGCTGTGTTCGTTGATCCGAAACCACTCGGGTGAGTTTGCGGCAGGGGTCACACTGCACCCCCCTGCCCAGTCTTCTACGCTCTGTCTAATCTCTAAACTGTCTGTGCTTTATATGCTCTGTCTGAGGCCAGAATTCTCCATTCACCTGACGAAGAGGGTGTCCCTCGAAAGCTTGTGAGTCTATTATCATATAAATAGGTTGGACTAAAACCTGGTGTTGTCAGACTTTTTACTGTATGAACAGATGCCCCTCAAACCTGACCCCCCACAACCCACCACATCCGTCTCCAAACACCACAGTTTCCACACGGCAACAAGATCTCTGTGCATTGTGTTTCTGGCAGTTTGCAACTGGTGATGGGCAGAATGGCCTCAAGTGAGTGGGGCTGAATGGCCTCCTCCTGTTCCTGTGTAACAGGCTGGAGAGAGAGGGGCAGAATGGCCTTTACCTGATCCAAATGTTCCAATGTATGTTTCTGAATGAAATCTTTATTATTTCTCAGAGTCTCTCTGTCCGAGTGGCTGGAAATTTCACAATCAAACCTGCTACAGATTCTCAATCGATAAAGTTAACTGGGACACGGCAAAGCGAGAATGTGAATCCCAAAATTCACACCTCCTCATCATCAACACACAACAGGAGAAGGTGGGAATGATGGCAACATCTGTCAGAATGTGTTAGAGAGAAAACATCCCCCTGTACTGTCCCCATCAAACACTCCCAGGACAGGTACAGCACGGGGTTAGATACAGAGTAAAGCTCCCTCTACACTGTCCCCATCAAACACTCCCAGGACAGGTACAGCACGGGGTTAGATACAGAGTAAAGCTCCCTCTACACTGTCCCCATCAAACACTCCCAGGACAGGTACAGCAAAGGGTTAGATACAGAGTAAATCTCCCTCTACACTGTCCCCCCATCAAACACTCCCAGGACAGGTACAGCATGGGGTTAGATACAGAGTAAAGCTCCCTCTACACTGTCCCCCCATCAAACACTCCCAGGACAGGTACAGCACGGGGTTAGATACAGAGTAAAGCTCCCTCTACACTGTCCCCATCAAACACTCCCAGGACAGGTACAGCACGGGGTTAGATACAGAGTAAAGCTGCCTCTACACTGTCCCCGCATCAAACACTCCCAGGACAGGTACAGCACGGGGTTAGATACAGAGTAAAGCTCCCTCTGCACTGTCCCCCCATCAAACACTCCCAGGACAGGTGCAGCACGGGGTTAGATACAGAGTAAAGCTCCCTCTACACTGTCCCCCCATCAAACACTCCCACGACAGGTACAGCACGGGGTTAGATACAGAATTAACACAGAGATAAGGCGCTGTGTGTGTGAGTTGAGACAGTGACAGTAACTCCACAAACTTGTTTCTTCTGCAGAATTTTGTAACCCAATCCTTGCCGAACAAGAATGAACAATATTTTATTGGACTCACAGATCGAGGGAGTGAAGGAAACTGGACCTGGGTGGATGGGACCCCAGTGAGGTGAGTCCCAACACCGCACCTGGATAGAGTGGGACAGTGGGATTAGTTTGGGGATTGATACAGGGCTATGGGGAGAGAGTGGGACAGTGGGATTAGTTTGGGGATTGATACAGGACTATGGGGAGAGAGTGGGACAGTGGGATTAGTTTGGGGATTGATACAGGGCTATGGGGAGAGAGTGGGACAGTGGGATTAGTTTGGGGATTGATACAGGGCTATAGGGAGAGAGTGGGTCAGTGGAATTAGTTTGGGATTGATACAGGGCTATGGGGAGAGAGTGGGACAGTGGGATTAGTTTGGGATTGATACAGGGCTATGGGGAGAGAGTGGGACAGTGGGATAAGTTTGGGATTTATACAGGGTTTGGAGAGAGCGTGGGACAGTGGGATTAGTTTTGGGATTGATACAGGGCTATGGGGAGAGAGTGGGACAGTGGGATTAGTTTGGGGATTGATACAGGGCTATGGGGAGAGAGTGGGACAGTGGGATTAGTTTTGGGATTGATACAGGGCTATGGGGAGAGAGTGGGACAGTGGGATAAGTTTGGGATTTATACAGGGTTTGGAGAGAGAGTGGGACAGTGGGATTAGTTTGGGATTGTATGGGGAGAGAGTGGGACAGTGGGATTAGTTTGGGGATTGATACAGGTCTATGGGGAGAGAGTGGGACAGTGGGATTAGTTTGGGATTGATACAGGGCTATTGGAATAGATTTAGAATAGTGTTGTTCTCCTGAAAGGAATTTCATTGATTCTTTCTCTCATTCCCAGTGATTCTCATTGGCTGCCGCATGAACCGAATAATGATAATGAGCACTGTGGCACATTGAGGAAAGGATCCCCTAATGATAATTTTGGCTGCAATAATGTCCCCTGTTCCTGGGGGTTCCCTTTTATCTGTGAGAAACCGGCTCCATCCTGGATCGGGGCAGCTGACTTTGAGAAATATTGTCCCTGAAGAGAGACTGGGACACAGAACGAGAGACTCAGGATTGTGTAAAGATCCCCACCCCCTCCATCCTTAACCTCAACCCCCCCACTGTCCATATATTCCCCAGTGTGTCCTCTCTCTGTATCCCTCTGTTCCCCAGTGTGTCCTCTCTTTGTATCCCTCTGTTCCCCAGTGTGTCCTCTCTCTGTATCACTCTGTTCCCCAGTGTGTCCTCTCTCTGTATCCCTCTGTTCCCCAGTGTTTTCTATCTCAACTCTGCCACCACCTTCCCATCTCTTCCCCTTTCCATTTTCTCCTCCCCCCAGCCCCAATCTCCCATTCCCCCACTCTGCTTCCCTGCAATAGAGCCCATTTGTCTTTGAATGTATGTATATAAGCAAACCTGAATAAACCAGTGTAGTTGGGTATGTGCACTCCCTGTGTGTGTGCACTACCCAGAGTTTCTGTCCCACAACGATATCCCAGATTGTAGATTTCTCTGCTTTTTGGAAGCTTCCGGTAAATCAGCAGCAGAACTGTGTGTTTTTTATTGCTGAGAATAACGCTTTAAAATCGACTTGATTGGAATTTGTCTGCACTTGTGGTTGGACTGACCTTCCAAGATATCTGCATTGAGGGGGTATTTCAGAGCTGTTTGAACTCTCTCTCTTGTGGGTTATATTGAGGGTTAAGTGTTTGTTTTGTGAACCGGATGGGTTTACACAGTCGCCCTGACAACGACTGGCTTTGCGACCGCAGATATTTCATTGGATTAAAATTCCACCACGCCACGGTGGGATTCGAACCCTTTCTCCCCCCGAGCATTATCCTGGGTCTCTGGATTACTAGCCCAGCGGCAATGCCACTGCGCCACCATCCTGTGGGCTTGTGCGCTCTCAGTTCCTTTCTGTTTAGCCTGCCCGGGGCTGTTATTGATAAACTGCGCTCCAACCTTTGACTCAGCTGAGACGCTCATCGAAGCAAGAACGCCCTGAGGTTGCTGTGGAGAAAAATTGCTGAGGTTTGGAGCGATGCTTTAAAAGGGGGAAATCGCTGTGTTCTGTTTGTCTTTTTGTTTCATCGTTTTATTTTTTGAAGATAAACTAACCAGGAGATGGTAGATACCCGGGTCGGTTGCGGTGAACCCAGTTACTCAGTTTGGAGACGCGTTCCGGGGGATTGGATCAGACCCAGGAGCTTCTGTTTAACGGGACGAGATTCCCAGCGACAGAATAGATGCCACACGATCGTCAAGGTGTGTCTGGCGGGTCACAGAGTGTGAGCATCAGTGTCACCAACACTTGGAGCAGGAGTTTGTGTATTTACCATATCTTATTCGCTCCGTGTATCTATTCGCTCGTTACTGCGTGTGTTTTTTTTCTGTTTAAGTTTATATATTAAAGATTCTCTTTGATCTTGGAGTCCTGTTGCTTATTTCCTGCCTCTAGACCCTGCCACACATTCTACACTTTCAATGAGTGAGATCTCTCAAAGCCAGTTGTGGACAAGTATCCGGATTCTCCTGTCCTCCCCCCCAGCCCCGGGGACAGGACAGCCAGTCCGGGAGAGTTGAGTCCTGGTCACCTTGTAACCCCGTTTCTGGAATAGCTGAAACATTATACACAGATGTTGCTGCCAACTCGTGTATCTTGTTGCAAACACTTTGCGAATTCAGATGAAGGATAAAGTTTCAATTTGTTTTAAACTTGTTCCAAACTCTGGATTTCCTCCGAGTGGGTTATCTTTGCCCCTTTCCGGGACAGTCACCTCCTCCCCTCACTATCCTGTCCCACTGTTCACCCTCGATTATTCGAACCCTCTGAGACTGGGACCCTCTCCCCTCCGACTCTGAGTTCTGATCCGAGTCCTTGGTGTAACAAGTGTTTGTGTGATCTGTCCCCACCTATCACCGGATGCCTGCAGTGCTGCAGGATTCCACTCGGCCCATCGAGCTTGCACTGACAGTAATCCCACCCCCGTGCTATCCCTGTCACCCCCCACCCCCCGAATTCCATCATTAATTCCCCCGGCATCCCTCTAACGGTGAACGGGATATTTATCAGGGACAATCCACCCGAACCCACACGGCTTTCAGACTGTGGGAGGTAACCGGAGCACCCGGAGGAAACCCACGCAGACACGGGGAGAATGTGCAGGCTCCACACAGACAGTGACCCGAGCCGGGAATCGAACCCGGGTCCCTGGCGCCGTGAGGCAGCAGTGCTAACACACTGTGTTATGGTGCAACCCATGGAGAGAGAGAGAGAGAGACAGAGAGAGAGAGTTAGAGAGAGAGAAAGAGGCCCCTCACTGTAACACTCTGATATATCCCACACCCCTCACTGTAACACTCTGATATATCCCACACCCCTCACTGTAACACTCTGATATACCCCACACCCCTCACTGTAACACTCTGATATATCCCACACCCCTCACTGTAACACTCTGATATACCCCACACCCCTCACTGTAACACTCTGATATATCCCACACCCCTCACTGTAACACTCTGATATATCCCACACCCCTCACTGTAACACTCTGATATATCCCACACCCCTCACTGTAACACTCTGATATATCCCACACCCCTCACTGTAACACTCTGATATATCCCACACCCCTCACTGTAACACTCTGATATATCCCACACCCCTCACTGTAACACTCTGATATATCCCACACCCCTCACTGTAACACTCTGATATATCCCACACCCCTCACTGTAACACTCTGATATATCCCACACCCCTCACTGTAACTATCTGTTCTTTTCCAAAGTAATGTTTGGAATGTGAGTCTTTGCAGTGAATCAAGTCTTTAAGGTACAGACAGTGTGAGTGGGGAGAGGGTTAAGCCCAGGTTAAAGAGATGTGTATTGTCTCCAGACAGGACAGTTAGTGAGATTTTGCAAACCCAGGCAAGTCACGGGGGTTACAGATAGTGCGAAACGAACCCCAGGTCCCTGTTGAGGCCGTCCTCACGTGTGGGAACTTGGCTATCAGTCTCTGCTCAGCGACTCTGCGCTGTCGTGTGTCGTGAAGGCCGCCTTGGAGAACGCTTACCCGAAAATCAGAGGCTGAATGCCCGATTTCGCTGAAGCTTTCCTCAACAGGATGGGAACAGTCTCGCCTGGTGATTGTCGAGTGATGTTCATTCATCTGTTGTCGTAGTGTCTGCACGGTCTCCCCAGTGTACCAGGCCTCAGGACATCCTTTCCTGCAGTGAATCAGGTAGACAACGTTGGCCGAGTACAAGAGTACCTACCGTGTACCTGGTGGATGGTGTTCTGACGGGAGATGATGGCATCCGTGTCGATGGTCCTTCACGTCTCGCAGAAGTGGCTGTGGATGGAGCAACCTCAAAATTGAAACCGCCTTCTGTCAACCCCCTTGTGTCAACAACAACCTCAACATTGAAGGACACCAACACACTCAACAATAACCTCAACATTGAGAAACACCAACAAATTCAACAACCATTTCAGCATTGAGAAGCATCAACAATTCAACAACAACTTCAACAATGAGAAACACCAACAAATTCAACAACAACCTCAACATTGAAAAACACCAACAAATTCAACAACAACCCCAACATTGAGAAACACCAACAATTTCAACAACAACCTCAACATTGAGGAACACCAACAAATTCAACAACAACCCCAACATTGAGAAACACCAACAATTTCAACAACAACCTCAACATTGAGAAACACCAACAAATTCAACAACAACCCCAACATTGAGAAACACCAACACATTCAACAATAACCTCAACATTGAACACACCAACAGATTCAACAACAACCTCAGCATTGAGAAACACCAACAAATTCAACAACCATTTCAGCATTGAGAAGCATCAACAATTCAACAACAACTTCAACAATGAGAAACACCAACAAATTCAACAACAACCTCAACATTGAAAAACACCAACAATTTCAACAACAACCCCAACATTGAGAAACACCAACAATTTCAACAACAACCTCAACATTGAGGAACACCAACAAATTCAACAACAACCCCAACATTGAGAAACACCAACAATTTCAACAACAACCTCAACATTGAGAAACACCAACAAATTCAACAACAACCCCAACATTGAGAAACACCAACAATTTCAACAACAACCCCAACATTGAGAAACAGCAACAAATTCAACCACAACCACAACATTGAGAACCACCAACAAATTCAACAAAAACCTCAGCATTGAGAAACATCAACTAATTCAACAACAACCTCAACATTGAAAAACACCAACAAATTCACCAACAATCCCAATATTGAGAAACACCAACAATTTCAACAACAACCTCAACAGTGAAAACACCAACAGATTCAACAACAACCTCAACACTGAGAAACACCAACAAATTCAACAACAACACCAACATTGAGTAACATCAACAAATTCAACAACGACCCCAACATTGAGACCCACCAACAAATTCAACAACCTCAGCATTGAGAAAAACCTACAAACTCAACAACAACCCCACTATTGAGAAACACCAACAAATTCAACAACAACACCAACATTGAGGAACAGGAACAAATTGAACAATAACCCCAACATTGAGAACGACCAACAAATTCAACAACAACCTCAACATTGACAACAAGAACAAGTTCAACAACAACCTCAGCATTGAGAAACACCATCAAATTCAACTACCATCTCAGCATTGAGAAGCATCAACAAGTTCAACAACATCCTCAATGTTGAAAAACATCAACAAGTTCGACAAGCCCAACATTGAGAAACACCAACAATTTCAACAACAACCTCAAAATTGAGGAACACCAACAAATTCAACAACAATCCCAACATTGAGAAACACCAACAAATTGAACAACAACCCCAACACTGAGTAACATCAACAAATTCAACAACAACCCCAACATTGACAACCACCATCAAATTCAACAACAGCCTCAACATTGAGAAACATCAACAAATTCAACAACAATCTCAACATTGAGAAACAACAACAAATTCAACAACAACGTCAACTTTGAAAAACACCAACAAATTCACCAACAACCCCAACATTAAGAAACACCAACAATTTCAACAACAACCTCAACCGTGAAAACACCAACGGATTCAACCACAACCTCAACATTGAGAAGCACCAACAAATTCAACAACAACCCCAACATTGAGTAACATCAACAAATTCAACAACAACCTCAACATTGAGAAACACCAACAATTTCAACAAAAACGTCAACATTGAAAAACACCACCAAATTCAACAACAACCCCAATATTGAGAAACACCAACAATTTCAACAACAACCTTAACATTGAAATCACCATCAAATTCAACAACGACCCTGACATTGAGAAACACCAACAAATTCAACAACAACCACAACAGTGTGCAACATCAACAAATTCAACAACCTCAACGTTGAAAACACCAACAAATTCAACAACAACCTCAGCATTGAGAAACACCAACAAGTTCAACAACAACCCCAACATTGAGTAACAGCAACAAATTCAACACCATCCCCAACATTGAGAACCACCAACAAACTCAACAACAACCTCAACATTGAATAACACCAGCAAATTCAACAACAACCTCAACAGTGAGAAACACTAACACTTTCAACAACAACCTCAACATTGAACACACCAACAAATTCAACAACAAGCTCAGCATTGAGATTCACCAACAAATTTAACAA
>NW_027649872.1:265000-282500 GCF_965287045.1 Carcharhinus amblyrhynchos
GGGGGGAGGGGGGAGGGGGGACGAGGGTGATCGGAGTGAAAGGGGATTTACTTTTCCACCCGTGTTCAGACAAACAGGGAGAAAAAACCCAGATCTCCCCAAAACGACCTCAATTTACCCGATTGGGGAAATTCTCACTGATATTCTCCCTATTTCTGTAAATACCTCCTGATCCGACACCCCCTCCCTATCTCTGTAACCTCCTCCTGATCCTACACCCCCTCCCTATCTCTGTAACCTCCGACAGCCCCCTACACCCCCTCCCTATCTCTGTAACCCCCTCCAGCCCCCCTACACCCCCTCCCTATCTCTGTAACCTCCTCCAGCCCCCTACACCCCCTCCCTGTCTCTGTAACCTCCTCCAGCCCCCTACACCCCCTCCCTATCTCTGTAACCTCCTCCAGCCCCCTACACCCCCTCCCTATCTCTGTAACCCCCTCCAACCCCCTACACCCCCTCCCTATCTCTGTAACCTCCTCCAGCCCCCTACACCCCCCTCCCTATCTCAGTAACCCCCTCCAGGCCCCTCCAATCGGGTGAGATGTGTGTTGTTTATCTCACTGAGGAATAGGGAGATGTCACCATTGCCCATCCCGTAAAGTTACACAAGGTTCCCGAACGTCACAACTTCTCTGTTCCAGATCAAAGTCAACAGGAAACAGCTGGAGGAACCAACTCAAAAAAATCCAAATCTCTCGGATTGGTCGCAATTCTCATCATAATCTCGCTTTTCGCAATAACCATCGGACTCACCGTATATGGTACATCAATAAATAACATCCTGTAACACTCTGATATATCCCACACCCCTCACTGTAACACTCTGATATATCCCACACCCCTCACTGTGACACTCTGATATATCCCACACCCCTCACTGTAACACTCTGATATATCCCACACCCCTCACTGTAACACTCTGATATATCCCACACCCCTCACTGTAACACTCTGATATATCCCACACCCCTCACTGTAACACTCTGATATATCCCACACCCCTCACTGTAACACTCTGATATATCCCACACCCCTCACTGTAACACTCTGATATATCCCTCACCCCTCACTGTAACACTCTGATATATCCCACACCCCTCACTGTAACACTCTGATATATCCCACACCCCTCACTGTAACACTCTGATATATCCCACACCCCTCACTGTAACAGTCAGATATATCCCACACCCCTCACTGTAACACTCTGATATATCCCACACCCCTCACTGAAAAACTCTGATATATCCCACATCCCTCACTGTAACACTCTGATATATCCCACACCCCTCACTGTAACACTCTGATATATCCCACACACCTCACTGTAACACTCTGATATACCCCACACCCCTCACTGTAACACTCTGATATATCCCACACCCCTCACTGTAACACTCTGATATATCCCACACACCTCACTGCAACACTCTGATATATCCCACACCCCTCACTGTAACACTCTGATATATCCCACACCCCTCACTGTAACACTCTGATATATCCCACACCCCTCACTGTAACACTCTGATATATCCCACACCCCTCACTGTAACACTCTGATATATCCCACACCCCTCACTGTAACACTCTGATATACCCCACACCCCTCACTGTAACACTCTGATATATCCCACACCCCTCACTGTAACACTCTGATATACCCCACACCCCTCACTGTAACACTCTGATATATCCCACACCCCTCACTGTAACACTCTGATATATCCCACACACCTCACTGTAACACTCTGATATATCCCACACACCTCACTGTAACACTCTGATATATCCCACACCCCTCACTGTAACACTCTGATATATCCCACACCCCTCACTGTAACACTCTGATATACCCCACACCCCTCACTGTAACACTCTGATATATCCCTCACCCCTCACTGTAACACTCTGATATACCCCACACCCCTCACTGTAACACTCTGATATACCCCACACCCCTCACTGTAACACTCTGATATATCCCTCACCCCTCACTGTAACACTCTGATATATCCCACACCCCTCACTGTAACACTCTGATATATCCCTCACCCCTCACTGTAACACTCTGATATATCCCACACCCCTCACTGTAACACTCTGATATATCCCACACCCCTCACTGTAACACTCTGATATATCCCACACCCCTCACTGTAACACTCTGATATATCCCACACCCCTCACTGTAACACTCTGATATATCCCACACCCCTCACTGTAAGACTCTGATATATCCCACACCCCTCACTGTAACACTCTGATATATCCCACACCCCTCACTGTAACACTCTGATATATCCCACACCCCTCACTGTAAGACTCTGATATATCCCACACCCCTCACTGTAAGACTCTGATATATCCCACACCCCTCACTGTAACACTCTGATATATCCCACACCCCTCACTGTAACACTCTGATATATCCCACACCCCACACTGTAACACACTGATATATCCCACACCCCTCACTGTAACACTCTGATATATCCCACACCCCACACTGTAACACACTGATATATCCCACACCCCTCACTGTAACACTCTGATATATCCCTCACCCCTCACTGTAACACTCTGATATATCCCACACCCCTCACTGTAACACTCTGATATATCCCACACCCCTCACTGTAACACTCTGATATATCCCACACCCCTCACTGTAACACTCTGATATATCCCACACCCCTCACTGTAACACTCTGATATATCCCACACCCATCACTGTAAGACTCTGATATATCCCACACCCCTCACTGTAACACTCTGATACATCCCACACCCCTCACTGTAACACTCTGATATATCCCACACCCCTCACTGTAAGACTCTGATATATCCCACACCCCTCACTGTAACACTCTGATATATCCCACACCCCTCACTGTAAGACTCTGATATATCCCACACCCCTCACTGTAACACTCTGATATATCCCACACCCCTCACTGTAACACTCTGATATATCCCACACCCCTCACTGTAACACTCTGATATATCCCACACCCCTCACTGTAACACTCTGATATATCCCACACCCCTCACTGTAACACTCTGATATATCCCACACCCCTCACTGTAACACTCTGATATATCCCACACACCTCACTGTAACACTCTGATATATCCCACACCCCTCACTGTAACACTCTGATATACCCCACACCCCTCACTGTAACACTCTGATATATCCCACACCCCTCACTGTAACACTCTGATATATCCCACACCCCTCACTGTAACACTCTGATATACCCCACACCCCTCACTGTAATACTCTGATATATCCCACACCCCTCACTGTAAGACTCTGATATATCCCACACCCCTCACTGTAACACTCTGATATATCCCACACCCCTCACTGTAACACTCTGATATATCCCACACCCCTCACTGTAACACTCTGATATATCCCACACCCCTCACTGTAACACTCTGATATATCCCACACCCCTCACTGTAACACTCTGATATACCCCACACCCCTCACTGTAACACTCTGATATATCCCACACCCCTCACTGTAACACTCTGATATATCCCACACCCCTCACTGTAACACTCTGATATATCCCTCACCCCTCACTGTAACACTCTGATATATCCCACACCCCTCACTGTAACACTCTGATATATCCCACACCCCTCACTGTAACACTCTGATATATCCCACACCCCTCACTGTAACACTCTGATATATCCCACACCCCTCACTGTAACACTCTGATATATCCCACACCCCTCACTGTAAGACTCTGATATATCCCACACCCCTCACTGTAACACTCTGATACATCCCACACCCCTCACTGTAACACTCTGATACATCCCACACCCCTCACTGTAACACTCTGATATATCCCACACCCCTCACTGTAACACTCTGATATATCCCACACCCCTCACTGTAACACTCTGATATATCCCACACCCCTCACTGTAACACTCTGATATATCCCACACCCCTCACTGTAACACTCTGATATATCCCACACCCCTCACTGTAACACTCTGATATATCCCACACCCCTCACTGTAACAGTCTGATATATCCCACACCCCTCACTGTAACACTCTGATATATCCCACACCCCTCACTGTAAAACTCTGATATATCCCACATCCCTCACTGTAACACTCTGATATATCCCACACCCCTCACTGTAACACTCTGATATATCCCACACACCTCACTGCAACACTCTGATATATCCCACACACCTCACTGTAACACTCTGATATATCCCACACCCCTCACTGTAACACTCTGATATATCCCAAACCCCTCACTGTAACACTCTGATATACGCCACACCCCTCACTGTAACACTCTGATATATCCCTCACCCCTCACTGTAACACTCTGATATACCCCACACCCCTCACTGTAACACTCTGATATACCCCACACCCCTCACTGTAACACTCTGATATATCCCTCACCCCTCACTGTAACACTCTGATATATCCCACACCCCTCACTGTAACACTCTGATATATCCCTCACCCCTCACTGTAACACTCTGATATATCCCACACCCCTCACTGTAACACTCTGATATATCCCACACCCCTCACTGTAACACTCTGATATATCCCACACCCCTCACTGTAACACTCTGATATATCCCACACCCCTCACTGTAACACTCTGATATATCCCACACCCCTCACTGTAAGACTCTGATATATCCCACACCCCTCACTGTAACACTCTGATATATCCCACACCCCTCACTGTAACACTCTGATATATCCCACACCCCTCACTGTAAGACTCTGATATATCCCACACCCCTCACTGTAACACTCTGATATATCCCACACCCCTCACTGTAACACTCTGATATATCCCACACCCCTCACTGTAACACTCTGATATATCCCACACCCCTCACTGTAACACTCTGATATATCCCACACCCCTCACTGTAAGACTCTGATATATCCCACACCCCTCACTGTAACACTCTGATATATCCCACACCCCTCACTGTAAGACTCTGATATATCCCACACCCCTCACTGTAACACTCTGATATATCCCACACCCCTCACTGTAACACTCTGATATATCCCACACCCCTCACTGTAACACTCTGATATATCCCACACCCCTCACTGTAACACTCTGATATATCCCACACCCCTCACTGTAACACTCTGATATATCCCACACCCCTCACTGTAAAACTCTGATATATCCCACATCCCTCACTGTAACACTCTGATATATCCCACACCCCTCACTGTAACACTCTGATATATCCCACACACCTCACTGTAACACTCTGATATATCCCACACCCCTCACTGTAACACTCTGATATATCCCACACCCCTCACTGTAACACTCTGATATACCCCACACCCCTCACTGTAACACTCTGATATATCCCTCACCCCTCACTGTAACACTCTGATATACCCCACACCCCTCACTGTAACACTCTGATATACCCCACACCCCTCACTGTAACACTCTGATATATCCCTCACCCCTCACTGTAACACTCTGATATATCCCACACCCCTCACTGTAACACTCTGATATATCCCTCACCCCTCACTGTAACACTCTGATATATCCCACACCCCTCACTGTAACACTCTGATATATCCCACACCCCTCACTGTAACACTCTGATATATCCCACACCCCTCACTGTAACACTCTGATATATCCCACACCCCTCACTGTAACACTCTGATATATCCCACACTCCTCACTGTAAGACTCTGATATATCCCACACCCCTCACTGTAACACTCTGATATATCCCACACCCCTCACTGTAAGACTCTGATATATCCCACACCCCTCACTGTAAGACTCTGATATATCCCACACCCCTCACTGTAACACTCTGATATATCCCACACCCCTCACTGTAACACTCTGATATATCCCACACCCCTCACTGTAACACTCTGATATATCCCACACCCCTCACTGTAACACTCTGATATATCCCACACCCCTCACTGTAACACTCTGATATATCCCACACCCCTCACTGTAACACTCTGATATATCCCACACCCCTCACTGTAACACTCTGATATATCCCACACCCCTCACTGTAACACTCTGATATATCCCACATCCCTCACTGTAACACTCTGATATATCCCACACCCCTCACTGTAACACTCTGATATACCCCACACCCCTCACTGTAACACTCTGATATATCCCACACCCCTCACTGTAACACTCTGATATATCCCACACCCCTCACTGTAACACTCTGATATATCCCACACCCCTCACTGTAACACTCTGATATATCCCACACCCCTCACTGTAACAGTCTGATATATCCCACACCCCTCACTGTAACACTCTGATATATCCCACACCCCTCACTGTAAAACTCTGATATATCCCACATCCCTCACTGTAACACTCTGATATATCCCACACCCCTCACTGTAACACTCTGATATATCCCACACACCTCACTGCAACACTCTGATATATCCCACACACCTCACTGTAACACTCTGATATATCCCACACCCCTCACTGTAACACTCTGATATATCCCACACCCCTCACTGTAACACTCTGATATACCCCACACCCCTCACTGTAACACTCTGATATATCCCTCACCCCTCACTGTAACACTCTGATATACCCCACACCCCTCACTGTAACACTCTGATATACCCCACACCCCTCACTGTAACACTCTGATATATCCCTCACCCCTCACTGTAACACTCTGATATATCCCACACCCCTCACTGTAACACTCTGATATATCCCTCACCCCTCACTGTAACACTCTGATATATCCCACACCCCTCACTGTAACACTCTGATATATCCCACACCCCTCACTGTAACACTCTGATATATCCCACACCCCTCACTGTAACACTCTGATATATCCCACACCCCTCACTGTAACACTCTGATATATCCCACACCCCTCACTGTAAGACTCTGATATATCCCACACCCCTCACTGTAACACTCTGATATATCCCACACCCCTCACTGTAACACTCTGATATATCCCACACCCCTCACTGTAAGACTCTGATATATCCCACACCCCTCACTGTAACACTCTGATATATCCCACACCCCTCACTGTAACACTCTGATATATCCCACACCCCTCACTGTAACACTCTGATATATCCCACACCCCTCACTGTAACACTCTGATATATCCCACACCCCTCACTGTAAGACTCTGATATATCCCACACCCCTCACTGTAACACTCTGATATATCCCACACCCCTCACTGTAAGACTCTGATATATCCCACACCCCTCACTGTAACACTCTGATATATCCCACACCCCTCACTGTAACACTCTGATATATCCCACACCCCTCACTGTAACACTCTGATATATCCCACACCCCTCACTGTAACACTCTGATATATCCCACACCCCTCACTGTAACACTCTGATATATCCCACACCCCTCACTGTAAAACTCTGATATATCCCACATCCCTCACTGTAACACTCTGATATATCCCACACCCCTCACTGTAACACTCTGATATATCCCACACACCTCACTGTAACACTCTGATATATCCCACACCCCTCACTGTAACACTCTGATATATCCCACACCCCTCACTGTAACACTCTGATATACCCCACACCCCTCACTGTAACACTCTGATATATCCCTCACCCCTCACTGTAACACTCTGATATACCCCACACCCCTCACTGTAACACTCTGATATACCCCACACCCCTCACTGTAACACTCTGATATATCCCTCACCCCTCACTGTAACACTCTGATATATCCCACACCCCTCACTGTAACACTCTGATATATCCCTCACCCCTCACTGTAACACTCTGATATATCCCACACCCCTCACTGTAACACTCTGATATATCCCACACCCCTCACTGTAACACTCTGATATATCCCACACCCCTCACTGTAACACTCTGATATATCCCACACCCCTCACTGTAACACTCTGATATATCCCACACTCCTCACTGTAAGACTCTGATATATCCCACACCCCTCACTGTAACACTCTGATATATCCCACACCCCTCACTGTAAGACTCTGATATATCCCACACCCCTCACTGTAAGACTCTGATATATCCCACACCCCTCACTGTAACACTCTGATATATCCCACACCCCTCACTGTAACACTCTGATATATCCCACACCCCTCACTGTAACACTCTGATATATCCCACACCCCTCACTGTAACACTCTGATATATCCCACACCCCTCACTGTAACACTCTGATATATCCCACACCCCTCACTGTAACACTCTGATATATCCCACACCCCTCACTGTAACACTCTGATATATCCCACACCCCTCACTGTAACACTCTGATATATCCCACATCCCTCACTGTAACACTCTGATATATCCCACACCCCTCACTGTAACACTCTGATATACCCCACACCCCTCACTGTAACACTCTGATATATCCCACACCCCTCACTGTAACACTCTGATATATCCCACACCCCTCACTGTAACACTCTGATATATCCCACACCCCTCAGTGTAACACTCTGATATACCCCACACCCCTCACTGTAACACTCTGATATATCCCACACCCCACACTGTAACACTCTGATATATCCCACACCCCTCACTGTAACACTCTGACATATCCCACACCCCTCACTGTAACACTCTGATATATCCCACACCCCTCACTGTAACACTCTGATATATCCCACACCCCTCACTGTAACACTCTGATATATCCCACACCCCTCACTGTAACACTCTGATATATCCCACACCCCTCACTGTAACACTCTGATATATCCCACACCCCTCACTGTAACACTCTGATATATCCCACACCCCACACTGTAACACTCTGATATATCCCACACCCCTCACTGTAACACTCTGATATATCCCACACCCCTCACTGTAACACTCTGATATATCCCACTCTCTCTCTCTCTCTCTCAGTCCTACAGTTGTCCCAGGATTTGTCCTTGAGTGAAAATCAGCAAAGCGCCTTGCAGAATCTTACTGATTCTCTGAACACTTCCTTGACTATCTCCCTGAGGAATCTTTCGGAAATCCGTGTGAAGTTTGAGAAACTGTCCCAGACCCTTTCACAGACCCAGGAGAAAGCCTCGTCTCTCTGCGATATCCTGAAAAACCTCTCAGGTGAGTCTGAGAGCAAACCCTCCCCTTCCCCACATTCCTGATATCCCGTTTTCCCCACATCCCCCGCTGTGCTCTTCGAGACGGGAGTTTGATGTGTTCTGCCCATGTTGTCTGTGAGGGTGGCACTGATGTTCGCGCTGCTGCCCCACAGTGCCATGGCCCCGGCTTCGATTCCTGGCTCGGGTCACTGTCTGTCTGGAGTTTGCACATTCTCCCCGTCTCTGCATGGGCTTCCTTGGGATCTCCACTTTCCTCCCACACTCCACAGATATTTATTTCAACTGTCCATACTAAATTGCCTCTTTGTGTCCAAAGATGTGCAGGTTCGGTGGATTGGCCATGCTAAATTGTCCCTTAGTGTCCAAAGATGTGCAGGTTAGGGTGGATTGGCCATGCTAAATTGTCCCTTAGTGTCCAAAGATGTGTAGGTTAGGGTGGATTGGCCATGCTAAATTGTCCCTTAGTGTCCAAAGATGTGTCGGTTACGGGAATGGCCATGCTAAATGCCCCTTAATGTCATGGGGACAAACTACTTTGAATGCATTTGGTTATGGGGATAAATCCTTGGTGGGATTTGGGTCCATGCAGACTCGATGGGCTGAATGGCCTCCTTCTGCACTGTGGGGTGTCTGTAATTCCCTCTTCAGCATCTCTCCAGGGACAGACACGTCCTTTCCATTGTGACTTCCTCCTTTATGAGTCCACCCCCACAATTTTGGTCCATTCCAGTTATCCATTAATTGTTCCAGGAGGAATCCTGAAATATGATGAACTCAGAGGGTTAGTTTATTCGTTCCCTCTTCTTTTCCGTTTGTACAAAAAATAAGATGGCGTGTGGGGGCACGGGGGCAGGGAGGGGGGGTGAAGGAACATTGAAAGTAAGAAGAACAGGGCAAAGTCCCGAGTGAAAACACTGACTATTTGCTGCCATTCCAAACTCCTGTATGAAAAGACCAATGGTGCGTTCCCTCCCAGAGCAGGGTAGGTTGAAGTCTGATGCTGGATAATTGTCTTTTTCTGTCGAGGAGGTGTTGACCGTGGGGGTAAGCACGCGGAGAGGTTCCAGTCTCACAGCCAATGGTGTGTGGGGTGGGCAGGGAGTGAGAGAGATGGGCAGAATGGCCTCTACCTGATCCAAATGTTCCAATGTACGTCTCAGAATGAAATCTTTATTATTTCTCAGAGTCTCTCTGTCCGAGTGGCTGGAAACTTCACAATCAAACCTGCTACAGATTCTCAATCACGAGACTTAACTGGGACACGGCAAAGCGAAAATGTGAATCCCAAAATTCACACCTCCTCATCATCAACACACAACAGGAGAAGGTGGGAATGACGGCAACATCTGTCAGAATGTGTTAGAGAGAAAATATCCCCCTGTACTGTCCCCATCAAACACTCCCAGGACAGGTACAGCACGGGGTTAGATACAGAGTAAAGCTCCCTCTACACTGTCCCCATCAAACACTCCCAGGACAGGTACAGCATGGGGTTAGATACAGAGTAAAGCTCCCTCTACACTGTCCCCCATCAAACACTCCCAGGACAGGTACAGCACGGGGTTAGATACAGAGTAATGCTCCCTCTACACTGTCCCCCATCAAACACTCCCAGGACAGGTACAGCACGGGGTTAGATACAGAGTAAAGCTCCCTCTACACTGTCCCCCCATCAAACACTCCTAGGACAGGTACAGCACGGGGTTAGATACAGAGTAAACACAGAGATAAGGAGCTGGGTGTGTGAGTTGAGACAGTGACAGTAACTCCACAAACTTTCTTATTCTGCAGAATTTTGTAACCCAATCCTTGCCGAACAAGAATGCACAATATTTTATTGGACTCACAGATCGAGAGAGTGAAGGAAACTGGACCTGGGTGGATGGGACCCCAGTGAGGTGAGTTCCAACATCGCACCCGGATAGAGTGGGACAGTGGGATTAGTTTGGGATTGATACAGGGCGATGGGGAGAGAGGGGGACAGTGGGATTAGTTTGGGGATTGATACAGGGCTATGGGGAGAGAGTGGGACAGTGGGATTAGTTTGGGGATTGATACAGGGCTATGGGGAGAGAGTGGGACAGTGGGATTAGTTTGGGATTGATGTGGATCTGTTGGAATATTTTCCGCTCTCTCTGAGGAATTTAATTGATTCTTTCTCTCATTCCCAGTAAATCTCATTGGCTGCCGAATCAACCGGATAATTGGGATGATAATGAGAACTGTGGGACATTTCAGAAAGAAGGCGGTAAAGATAATGTTGGCTGCAATGATGTCCCCTGTTCCTTGGAATTCCCTTTTATCTGTGAGAAACTGGCTCCATCCTGGATCGGGGCAGCTGACTTTGAGAAACATTGTCCCTGAAGAGAGACTGGGACACAGAACGAGAGACTCAGGATTGTGTCAAGATCCCCACCCCCTCCATCCTTAACCTCAACCCCCCCACTGTCCATATATTCCCCAGTTTGTCCTCTCTCTGTATCCCTCTGTTCCCCAGTGTGTCCTCTCTCTGTATCCCTCTGTTCCCCAGTGTGTCCTCTCTCTGTATCCCTCTGTTCCCCAGTGTGTCCTCTCTCTGTATCCCTCTGTTCCCCAATGTGTCTGCTCTCTGTATCCCTCTGTTCCCCAGTGTGTTTGATCTCATCTCTGCCACCACCTTCCCATCTCCCTCCCTTTCCATTTTCCCTTTTCCCCTCCTCCCAGCCCCAATCTCCCATTCCCCCACTCTGCTTCTCTGCAATAGAGCCCATTTGTCTTTGAATGTGTGTATATAAGCAAACCTGAATAAACCAGTGTAGTTGGGTATGTGTGCTCCCTGTGTGTGTGCACGACCCAGAGTTTCTGTCCCACAGCGATATCCCAGATTGTAGATTTCTCTGCTTTTTGGAAGCTTCCGGTAAATCAGCAGCAGAACTGTGTGTTTTTTATTGCTGAGAATAATGCTTTAAAATCGACTTGATTGGAATTTGTCTGCACTTGTGGTTGGACTGACCTTCCAAGATATCTGCATTGAGGGGGTATTTCTGAGCTGTTTGAACTCTCTCTCTTGTGGGTTATATTGAGGGTTAAGTGTTTGTTTTGTGAACCGGATGGGTTTACACAGTCGCCCTGACAACGACTGGCTTTGCGACCGCAGATATTTCATTGGATTTAAATTCCACCATCCGCCACGGTGGGATTCGAACCCTTTCTCCCCCCGAGCATTATCCTGGGTCTCTGGATTACTAGCCCAGCGGCAATGCCACTGCGCCACCATCCTGTGGGCTTGTGCGCTCTCAGTTCCTTTCTGTTTAGCCTGCCCGGGGCTGTTATTGATAAACTGCGCTCCAACCTTTGATTCAGCTGAGACGCTCATCGAAGCAAGAATGCCCTGAGGTTGCTGTGGAGAAAAATTGCTGAGGTTTGGAGCGATGCTTTAAAAGGGGGAAATCGCTGTGTTCTGTTTGCCTTTTTGTTTCATCGTTTTATTTTTTGAAGATAAACTAACCAGGAGATGGTAGATATCCGGGTCGGTTGCGGTGAACCCCGTTACTCAGTTTGGAGACGCGTTCCGGGGGATTGGATCAGACCCAGGAGCTTCTGTTTAACGGGACGAGAATCCCAGCGACAGAATAGATGCCACACGATCGTCAAGGTGTGTCTGGCGGGTCACAGAGTGTGAGCATCAGTGTCACCAACACTTGGAGCAGGAGTTTGTGTATTTACCATATCTTATTCGCTCCGTGTATCTATTCGCTCGTTACTGCGTGTGTTTTTTTTCTGTTTAAGTTTATATATTAAAGATTCTCTTTGATCTTGGAGTCCTGTTGCTTATTTCCTGCCTCTAGACCCTGCCACACATTCTACACTTTCAATGAGTGAGATCTCTCAAAGCCAGTTGTGGACAAGTATCCGGATTCTCCTGTCCTCCCCCCCAGCCCCGGGGACAGGACAGCCGGTCCGGGAGAGCTTAGCCGTGAATGAGGGTCGCTCGCTCCGGGCGTGGACTGACTCGCGTCCCTTATTTCACTGACTATAATTGTCGGATCAGACCTGGAGAATGTGACGGTTATTCTCTCTGGAAGGGAAAACCAGAAGGCGGATTCCTGCCGGAATGGCTATAAATTGGGAGAGGGGAGTGTGCAGAGGGATCTGGGCGCCCCAGTGTCTGAAGGGAAGCGTGCAGGTGCAGCAGGCGGTAAAGAAGGCGAATGGTATGTTGGCCTTCATTGCGAGAGGTTTGGAGTACAGGAGCAGGGATGTGTTGTTCCAATGATACAGGGGCCTTGGGGAGGCCACTCCGAGAGTATCGGGTGGCAGTTTCGCGGGGGGTCTCCTTTTGCGAGGAAGGATGTTCTTGCTTTGGAGGGAATGCGGCGAAGGGTTTCCCAGGCTGATTCCAGGGACGGCGGGACTGAGGAGAGAGTGACGAGGTTGGGATTGTTTTCCCTGGAGTTCAGAGGGAGGGGAGAGAATCTCATCGAGATTTATAAAATTCTAACAGGACGGGACAGGGGAGATTCAGGGAGGGTGTTCCCCATGGTGGGGGCGGGGAGTCCAGAACCAGGGGAGGGGGTCACAGTCTGAGGATTGGGGGGGAGACCATTTAGGACGGAGATGAGGATAAATTCAGGAACATTGAAAATTCAGGGGCAACGCGGTGACACAGTGGGTTAGCACTGCTGTCTCACAGCGCCAGGGACCCGGGTTCGATTCCCGGGAGGGGGGGGGCACGGTGACACAGTGGGTTAGCACTGCTGTCTCACAGCGCCAGGGACCCGGGTTCGATTCCCCGGGGGGGGGGGCACGGTGACACAGTGGGTTAGCACTGCTGTCTCACAGCGCCAGGGACCCGGGTTCGATTCCCAGCTCGGGTCACTGTCTGTGTGGAGTCTGCACATTCTCCCCGTGTCTGCGTGGGTTTCCTCCGGGTGCTCCGGTTTCCTCCCACACTCCAAAGATGTGAGGTTTCGGTTGATTGGCTAAAATTGCCCCTTAGTGTCCTGGGGTGTGTAGGTTGGAGGGATTAGTGCGTAAAATATGTGGGGATTTCCAGGTCGGGCCTGGGTGGGATTGTGGTCGGTGAGGCCTTGATGGGCCAAATGGCCTCTTACTGACACTGAAGGGTTTCTGTGAGACTCTGTTTTGAAAACACCAACAAGGTCAACAACAACCTCAACATTGAAAACACCAACAAATCCAACAACAACCTCAACATTGAAAACACCAACAAATCCAACAACAACCCCAACATTGAAAATACCAGCAAATTCAAAACAACCTCAACATTGAAACAGAAACAAATTCAACAACAACCTCGACAGTAAACACCAACAAATCCAACAACAACCCCAACATTGAAAATACCAGCAAATTCAAAACAACCTCAACATTGAAACAGAAACAAATTCAACAACAACCTCGACAGTAAACACCAACAAATCCAACAACAACCTCAAAATTGAAAACACCAAAAAAATCAAGAACAACCCCAACATTTAAAGTGCCAACAAATTCAACAACAACCTCAACATTTAAAGCTCCAACAAATTCAACAACACCCCCAACATAGAAAACACCAACAAATCCAACAACAACCCCAACATTGAAAACACCAACAAATTCAACAACAACCTCAACATTGAAAACACGAACAAGTCCAACAACAAACTCAACATTGAAAACTACAACAAGTCCAACAACAACCTCAACATTGAAAGCACCAACATATTCAACAACAAACCCAACATAGAAAACACCAACAAATCCAACAACAACCCCAACATTGAAAACACCAACAAATTCATCTACAACCTCAACATTGAAAAACACCAACAAATCCAACAACAACCCCAACGTTGAAAACACTGACAAATCCAACAACAACCCCAACATTGAAAACACCAACAAATCCAACAACAACCTCAACATTGAAAACACCATCAAAAAAATCAACAACCTCAAATTTAAAGAAAACAAGAATTCCAACAACAACTTCAGCATTAAATACACCAATATTTTCAACCATAACCTCAATATTGAAAAACAATCAAAATCATCTCCAACCTCAACGTCAGAATATCCGCCCAAATTCAACAGGCAGAGAGAAGGAGAAAGAGAGAGGAAAAGGTCGGAATTTCCAGAGAGAGAGAGAGAGGGAGAGACAGATAGAGACACTCAGAGAGACAGAGAGAGAGAGACAGAGGGAAAGGCAGAGAGAGAGAGAGACAGAGAGAGAGAGACAGAGAGAGAGATTCAGAGAGAGAGATTCAGAGACACACACAGAGCCAAGGTGAGTTAGAAAGATGGGGAGAGAGAGAGATTGAGACTGAGAGGCTGGTGTCCAGGGAGTGAGTATAACCAATCTCTCACACTGATCCCAGGGGAAGGGACATTGCGAAAGGTACAAACCGTCACAAAGAGTTTGGAGGAAGTTTCTGATTAAATTCACAAAATTGTGGAAAGACTGAGACACATCAGAGACAGAGAGAGAATTAGACAGGAGCAGAACAGAGAGAGAGAGAGACAGAGAGAGAGAGAGAGACAGAGAGAGAGAGAGAGGCAGAGAGAGGGACAGAGAGAGAGGGAGAGAGAGATTGAGAGAGAGAGAGACAGACAGAGAGAGAGGGACAGAGAAGAGGGAGAGAGAGAGAGACAGACAGACAGATGTGGAGAGAGAGAGTGAGACAGAAAGAGACAGACAGACAGACAGAGACAGAGAGACAGAGACAGAGAGAGAGAGAGTGTGTGAAAGCTGGTGTAAGAGATGGATCCTGAGATCTTGCTGGTCACAGGGTCAGAATAACCACACATTTTATCTCAGGGGAACTGACTTTGCGAAATGGAACACACAGAGTGAAAAATTTGAGGAAGTTCTTAAAGTAAAAACCTGAGACACAACAGAGAGAGAGAAGGAGACAGGCAGAGACAGAGAGAGACAGAGAGAGAGAGACAGAGAGAGAGACATAGGCAGAGAGACAGAGACAGAGAGAGAGAGAGTCTTGGACACAAACCAAGGAGCGAAACAGCAACAACATCAAGATGAGAAACAGCAAAAACATCACAACACCCAGTGCAGGTAAGAGAAACTTTTAATAGAGAGAGAGAGAGAGACAGAGAGACAGAGACAGAGAGAGAGAGACAGAGAGAGAGAGAGACAGAGAGAGAGACAGAGAGACAGAGACAGAGAGAGAGAGAGAGAGAGGGGGGACAGGGAAAGGACAGAGACAGAGAGAGAGACAGAGACAGAGAGGCAAACAGACAGAGAGAGCCACATTGGCACAGTGGGTTAGCACTGCTGCCTCACAGTGCCAGGGACCTGGGTTCGATTCCCAGCTTGGGTCACTGTCTGTGTGGAGTGTGCACATTCTCCCTGAGTCTGCGTGGGTTTTCTCCGGGTGCTCCGGTTTCCTCCCACAGTCCAAAGATGTGTAGGTTAGGGGGGATTGGCCATGCTAAATTGTCCCTTAGTGTCCAAAGATGTGTAGGTTAGGGGGATTGGCCATGCTAAATTGTCCCTTAGTGTCCAAAGATGTGTAGGTTAGGGGGGATTGGCCATGCTAAATTGTCCCTTAGTGTCCAAAGATGTGCAGGTTAGGGGGATTGGCCATGCTAAATTGTCCCTTAGTGTCCAAAGATGTGTAGGTTAGGGGGGATTGGCCATGCTAAATTGTCCCTTAGTGTCCAAAGATGTGTAGGTTAGGGGGATTGGCCATGCTAAATTGTCCCTTAGTGTCCAAAGATGTGTAGGTTAGGGGGGATTGGCCATGCTAAATTGTCCCTTAGTGTCCAAAGATGTGCAGGTTAGGGGGATTGGCCATGCTAAATTGTCCCTTAGTGTCCAAAGATGTGTAGGTTAGGGGGGATTGGCCATGCTAAATTGTCCCTTAGTGTCCAAAGATGTGCAGGTTAGGGGGATTGGCCATGCTAAATTGTCCCTTAGTGTCCAAAGATGTGTAGGTTAGGGGGATTGGCCATGCTAAATTGTCCCTTAGTGTCCAAAGATGTGTAGGTTAGGGGGGATTGGCCATGCTAAATTGTCCCTTAGTGTCCAAAGATGTGTAGGTTAGGGGGGATTGGCCATGCTAAATTGTCCCTTAGTGTCCAAAGATGTGCAGGTTAGGGGGATTGGCCATGCTAAATTGCCCCTCAGTGTCCAAAGATGTGTAGGTTAGGGGGATTGGCCATGCTAAATTGTCCCTGAGTGTCCAAAGATGTGTAGGTTAGGGGGGATTGGCCATGCTAAATTGCCCCTCAGTGTCCAAAGATGTGTAGGTTAGGGGGATTGGCCATGCTAAATTGCCCCTCAGTGTCCAAAGATGTGTGGGTTATGG
>NW_027649872.1:290000-305000 GCF_965287045.1 Carcharhinus amblyrhynchos
ATGGGGACAGTGTAGAGGGAGCTTTACTCTGTATCTAACCCCGTGCTGCACCTGTCCTGGGAGTGTTTGATGGGGACAGTGTAGAGGGAGTTTTACTCTGTGTTTAAAACTTATTGTTTTGTTCCTGTTGAATTGTTCTAGATAATTCTGAGTTAACGTACTCGGAGCTGAATTTTTCTGAAGCCTCTCAGACGCCTACGAGCCACACGGCAGGTCAGTTACGGTATTGTATGTCTGTCTTAAGGTACAGATGTGTCTCACATCTGCTATATTTTAGTCACATCGCAATTGCATTGATAATGATGCTCTCGGCCTGACTTAAATCTTTCAACTTCAGTTGAGTTAGACTTTACTGTGTATCACACCGTAACTAAGGTGCAACAGGCACGTAACTAAGGTGTAGCAGACACGTAACTGAGATGTAACAGACACGGAACTAAGGTGTAGCAGACACGTAACTAAGGTCCATCAGAGAAGTAACTAAGTTGTAATGTCCACGTAACTAAGGTGCAATGGACACATAGCCAAGGTGTAAGAGACACATAACTAAGTTGTAACAGGCGCAGAGTGAAGTTGTAACAGACACGTAGCTCTTGTGTAAGAGACACATCGCTAAGGTGTAACAGACATGTATCTGAGGTGCATCCGACACATAACTAAGGTGTATCAGACACGTAACTAAGGTGTAACTAAGGTGTATCAGATATGTAACCAAGTTACATTCTGTTACACCTGAGTTATGTGCCTTTTGTGCCTGAGTTACATGTCTACTATGCCTGGATTATCTGTTCATTAAACCTGAGTTACGTGCCTGTTACACCTGACTTACGTGCCTTTTACAACTGAGTTATGTGCCTTTTACACCTGAGTTACGTGTGTTTTACGCCTGAGTTACGTGCCTGTTATGCCTGAGTTACATGTCTGTTCCACCTGAGTTACGTGCCTGTTACACCTGAGTTACGTGCCTGTTACGCCTGAGTTACGTGCCTTCTGTAGCAGTACCGGTATCTCTGTCTTTGACGTTACTTGAGAATTGCGGATGTCCGAACAGGACTCTTCCTGTTAAAAGCCGGTATCGCAATCGACCGTCTGTGTAACGATGTCCAACCAACACAAATAGGTAAGACTGACAAAGTCTACAAAAGAACAGCCACATTAAACTGTCTGTCTTTACAAAAATGAGAGTTAAAACATGTAAGACATGAACAAATAACTGATATATGACTGGCAGGAACAGAAGAAGCTTGAGAAGATCAGTCAGGATGAAGGGTTATGTTTGTGAGATATTCCAGGTCCAAAATCCATTCACCCGTTCCCCACTTCATCGGCAAGGTGACCTTCACATCGTAGCTACGTGCTGCTTACGGCTCAGCCTTCAAGCCTGCTTGTTATAGGTCAGACTGGGGGGTAGGGGAGAGTTAGGTCTTTACTAAGAGGCAGCTCCGTGCTGAGCGTGCGTAGCTGGGGAAGGAAGGGTTTGCGACGCACCGGGTTACGTTGTGGTTACGTCTCGGTCTGTGTCGTGGGGCTGATGCTCGGAGGGGGAGGGGTGTTGGGGGTGGGGGGAGTGAGTGCATCGTTGCTGTGTGTTTGTCCTTTGGATTGCGTTCCATCACGTACCCCACCACCCCCACCCCCCGGAGACCCTCCGCGTCCCTCGCACCGTCTCACGTTCTCTCCCTCCGTCTCTCGCAGCCGAACCGGAGACAACTTACGCTCAGATCGCAGTCGACTCGCAGAGAGGCCAACAGAACCCAGGGTCAGAGGCCACCCCGGGCAAAGGTCAGTCACCCTCGGGGTGTGGGGTCGGAGGTCAGAGGGTGGGTCAGGGCAGTCCGGGGGGAGGGGGGAGGGGGGACGAGGGGGATCGGAGTGAAAGGGGATTTACTTTTCCACCCGTGTTCAGACAAACAGGGAGGAAAAACCCAGATCTCCCCAAAACGACCTCAATTCACCCGATTGGGGAAATTCTCACTGATATTCTCCCTATTTCTGTAAATACCTCCTGATCCTACACCCCCTCCCTATCTCTGTAACCTCCTCCAGCCCCCTACAACCCCTCCCTATCTCTGTAACCTCCTCCAGCCCCCTACACCCCCTCCCTATCTCTGTAACCCCCTCCAGCCCCCTACACCCCCTCCCTATCTCTGTAACCTCCTCCAGCCCCTACACCCCCTCCCTATCTCTGTAACCTCCTCCAGCCCCCTACACCCCCTCCCTATCTCTGTAACCCCCTCCAGCCCCCCTACACCCTCTCCCTATCTCTGTAACCTCCTCCAGCCCCTACACCCTCTCCCTATCTCTGTAACCTCCTCCAGACCCCTACACCCCCCTCCCTATCTCTGTAACCTCCTCCAGCCCCCTACACCCCCTCCCTATCTCTGTAACCTCCTCCAGCCCCCTACACCCCCTCCCTATCACTGTAACCCCCTCCAGCCCCCTACGCCCCCTCCCTATCTCTGTAACCCCCTCCAGCCCCCTACACCCCCTCCCTATCTCTGTAACCTCCTCCAGCCCCTACACCCCCTCCCTATCTCTGTAACCTCCTCCAGCCCCCTACACCCCCTCCCTATCTCTGTAACCCCCTCCAGCCCCCTACACCCAATCCCTATCTCTGTAACCTCCTCCAGCCCTCTACACCTCCTCCCTATCTCTGTAGCCCCCTCCAGCCCCCTACACCCCCTCCCTATCTCTGTAGCCCCCTCCAGCCCCCTACACTCCCTCCTTATCTTTGTAACCTCCTCCAGCCCCTACACCCCCTCCCTATCTCCATAAAGTCCTCCTGATCCCACACCCCCTCCCTATCTCTGTAACCCCCTCCAGCCCCCTGTACCCCTCCCTATCTCTGTAACCCCCTCCAGCCCCCCTACACCCCCTCCCTATCTCTGTAACCTCCTCCAGCACACATATGCCCCCTCCCTATCTCTGTAACCCCCTCAAGCCCCCTACACCCTCTCCCTATCTCTGTAACCTCCTCCAGCCCCCTACACCCCCCTCCCTATCTCTGTAACCTCCTCCAGCCCCCTACACCCTCTCTCTATCTCTGTAACCTCCTCCAGCCCCCTACACCCCCCTCCCTATCTCTGTAACCTCCTCCAGCCCCCTACACCCCCCTCCCTATCTCTGTAACCTCCTCCAGCCCCCAACACCCCCTCCCTATCTCTGTAACCCCCTCCAGCCCCCAACACCCCCTCCATATCTCTGTAACCTCCTCCAGCCCCTACACCCCCTCCCTATCTCCATAAAGTCCTCCTGATCCCACACCCCCTCCCTATCTCTGTAGCCCCCTCCAGCCCCCTACACCCCCTCCCTATCTCTGTAGCCCCCTCCAGCCCCCTACAATCCCTCCTTATCTTTGTAACCTCCTCCAGGTCCTACACCCCCTCCCTATCTCCATAAAGTCCTCCTGATCCCACACCCCCTCCCTATCTCTGTAACCCCCTCCAGCCCCCTGTACCCCTCTCTATCTCTGTAACCCCCTCCAGCCCCCCTACACCCCCTCCCTATCTCTGTAACCTCCTCTAGCACACATACGCCCCCTCCCTATCTCTGTAACCCCCTCCAGCCCCCTACACCCCCTCCCTATCTCTGTAACCCCCTCCAGCCCCCTACACCCCCTCCCTATCTCTGTAACCTCCTCCAGCCCCCTACACCCCCTCCCTATCTCTGTAACCTCCTCCAGCCCCTACACCCCCTCCCTATCTCTGTAACCTCCTCCAGCCCCCTACACCCCCTCCCTATCTCTGTAAACTCCTCCAGCCCCCTACACCCCCTCCCTATCTCTGTAACCCCCTCCAGCCCCCTATACCCCTCCCTATCTCTGTAACCCCCTCCAGCCCCCCTACACCCCCTCCCTATCTCTGTAACCTCCTCCAGCACACATACGCCCCCTCCCTATCTCTGTAACCCCCTCCAGCCCCCTACACCCCCTCCCTATCTCTGTAACCCCCTCCAGCCCCCTATACCCCTCCCTATCTCTGTAACCCCCTCCAGCCCCCCTACACCCCCTCCCTATCTCTGTAACCTCCTCCAGCACACATACGCCCCCTCCCTATCTCTGTAACCCCCTCCAGCCCCCTACACCCTCTCCCTATCTCTGTAACCTCCTCCAGCCCCCTACACCCCCCTCCCTATCTCTGTAACCTCCTCCAGCCCCCTACACCCTCTCCCTATCTCTGTAACCTCCTCCAGCCCCCTACACCCCCCTCCCTATCTCTGTAACCTCCTCCAGCCCCCTACACCCCCCTCCCTATCTCTGTAACCCCCTCCAGCCCCCTACGCCCCCTCCCTATCTCTGTAACCCCCTCCAGCCCCCTACACCCCCTCCCTATCTCTGTAACCTCCTCCAGCCCCTACACCCCCTCCCTATCTCTGTAACCCCCTCCAGCCCCCTACACCCATTCCCTATCTCTGTAACCTCCTCCAGCCCTCTACACCTCCTCCCTATCTCTGTAGCCCCCTCCAGCCCCCTACACCCCCTCCCTATCTCCATAAAGTCCTCCTGATCCCACACCCCCTCCCTATCTCTGTAACCCCCTCCAGCCCCCTATACCCCTCCCTATCTCTTTAACCCCCTCCAGCCCCCCTACACCCCCTCCCTATCTCTGTAACCTCCTCCAGCACACATACGCCCCCTCCCTATCTCTGTAACCCCCTCAAGCCCCCTACACCCTCTCCCTATCTCTGTAACCTCCTCCAGCCCCCTACACCCCCCTCCCTATCTCTGTAACCTCCTCCAGCCCCCTACACCCCCTCCCTATCTCTGTAACCCCCTCCAGCCCCCTACACCCCCTCCCTATCTCTGTAACCCCCTCCAGCCCCCTACACCGCCCCCCCATCTCTGTAACCTCCTCCAGCCCTCTACACCTCCTCCCTATCTCTGTAACCTCCTCCAGCCTCCTACACCCCCTCCCTATCTCTGTAACCCCCTCCAGCCCCCAACACCCCCTCCATATCTCTGTAACCTCCTCCAGCCCCTACACCCCCTCCCTATCTCTGTAACCCCCTCCAGCTCCCTACACCCAATCCCTATCTCTGTAACCTCCTCCAGCCCTCTACACCTCCTCCCTATCTCTGTAGCCCCCTCCAGCCCCCTACACCCCCTCCCTATCTCTGTAGCCCCCTCCAGCCCCCTACACTCCCTCCTTATCTTTGTAACCTCCTCCAGCCCCTACACCCCCTCCCTATCTCCATAAAGTCCTCCTGATCCCACACCCCCTCCCTATCTCTGTAACCCCCTCCAGCCCCCTATACCCCTCCCTATCTCTGTAACCCCCTCCAGCCCCCCTACACCCCCTCCCTATCTCTGTAACCTCCTCCAGCACACATACGCCCCCTCCCTATCTCTGTAACCTCCTCCAGCCCCCTACACCCTCTCCCTATCTCTGTAACCTCCTCCAGCCCCCTACACCCCCCTCCCTATCTCTGTAACCTCCTCCAGCCCCCTACACCCCCCCTCCCTATCTCTGTAACCTCCTCCAGCCCCCTACACCCCCTCCCTATCTCTGTAACCCCCTCCAGCCCCCAACACCCCCTCCCTATCTCTGTAACCTCCTCCAGCCCCCTACACCCCCCTCCCTATCTCTGTAACCTCCTCCAGCCCCCTACACCCCCCCTCCCTATCTCTGTAACCTCCTCCAGCCCCCTACACCCCCTCCATATCTCTGTAACCTCCTCCAGCCCTCTACACCTCCTCCATATCTCTGTAACCTCCTCCAGCCCCTACACTCCCTCCCTATCTCCATAAAGTCCTCCTGATCCCACACCCCCTCCCTATCTCTGTAACCCCCTCCAGCCCCCTACACCCAATCCCTATCTCTGTAACCTCCTCCAGCCCTCTACACCTCCTCCCTATCTCTGTAGCCCCCTCCAGCCCCCTACACCCCCTCCCTATCTCTGTAGCCCCCTCCAGCCCCCTACACTCCCTCCTTATCTTTGTAACCTCCTCCAGCCCCTACACCCCCTCCCTATCTCCATAAAGTCCTCCTGATCCCACACCCCCTCCCTATCTCTGTAACCCCCTCCAGCCCCCTATACCCCTCCCTATCTCTGTAACCCCCTCCAGCCCCCCTACACCCCCTCCCTATCTCTGTAACCTCCTCCAGCACACATACGCCCCCTCCCTATCTCTGTAACCCCCTCCAGCCCCCTACACCCCCTCCCTATCTCTGTAACCCCCTCCAGCCCCCTACACCCCCTCCCTATCTCTGTAACCTCCTCCAGCCCCCTACACCCCCTTCCTATCTCTGTAACCCCCTCCAGCCCCCCTACACCCCCTCCCTATCTCTGTAACCCCCTCCAGCCCCCTCCAATCGGGTGAGATGTGTGTTGTTTATCTCTCTGAGGAATGGGGAGATGTCACCATTACCCGTCCCGTAAAGTTACACAAGGTTCCCGAACGTCTCAACTTCTCTGTTCCAGATCAAAGTCAACAGGAAACAGCTGGAGGAACCAACTCAAAAATATCCAGATCTCTCGGATTGGTCGCAATTCTCATCATAATCTCACTTTTCGCAATAACCATCGGACTCACCGTATATGGTACATCAATAAATAACATCCTGTAACACTCTGATATATCCCACACCCCTCACTGTAACACTCTGATATATCCCACACCCCTCACTGTAACACTCTGATATATCCCACACCCCTCACTGTAACACTCTGATATATCCCACACCCCTCACTGTAACACTCTGATATATCCCACACCCCTCACTGTAACACTCTGATATATCCCACACACCTCACTGTAACACTCTGATATATCCCACACCCCTCACTATATCACTCTGATATATCCCACACCCCTCACTGTAACACTCTGATAAATCCCACACCCCTCACTATATCACTCTGATATATCCCACACCCCTCACTGTAACACTCTGATATATCCCACACCCCTCACTGTAACACTCTGATATATCCCACACCCCTCACTGTAACACTCTGATATATCCCACAACCCTCACTGTAACACTCTGATATACCCCACATCCCTCACTGTAACACTCTGATATATCCCACACCCCTCACTGTAACACTCTGATATATCCCACACCCCTCACTGTAACACTCTGATATATCCCACACCCCTCACTGTAACACTCTGATATATCCCACACCCCTCACTGTAACACTCTGATATATCCCACACCCCTCACTGTAACACTCTGATATATCCCACACCCCTCACTGTAACACTCTGATATATCCCACACCCCTCACTGTAACACTCTGATATATCCCACACCCCTCACTGTAACACTCTGATATATCCCACACCCCTCACTGTAACACTCTGATATACCCCACACCCCTCACTGTAACACTCTGATATATCCCACACCCCTCACTGTAACACTCTGATATATCTCTCTCTCTCTCTCTCTTAGTCCTACAGTTGTCCCAGGGTTTGTCCATGAGTGAAAATCTTACTGATTCTCTGAACTCTTCCTTGACTATCTCCCTGAGGAATCTTTCGGAAATCCGTGTGAAGTTTGAGAACCTGGCCCAGACTCTTTCACAGACCCAGGAGAAAGCCTCGTCTCTCTGTGACATCCTGAAAAACCTCTCAGGTGAGTCTGAGAGCAAACCCTCCCCTTCCCAACATTCCTGATATCCCGTTTTCCCCACATCCCCACTCTGTGCTCTTCGAGACGGGAGTTTGTTGTGTTCATGCCCATGTTGTCTGTGAGGGTGGCACTGATGTTCGCGCTGCTGCCCCACAGTGCCATGGACCCGGGTTCGATTCCTGGCTCGGGTCACTGTCTGTCTGGAGTTTGCACATTCTCCCCATCTCTGCATGGGTTTCCTTGGGATCTCCACTTTCCTCCCACACTCCAAAGATATTTATTTCAACTGTCCATGCTAAATTGCCTCTTTGTGTCCAAAGATGTGCAGGTTTGGTGGATTGGCCATGCTAAATTGTCCCATAGTGTCCAAAGATGTGTAGGTTAGGGTGGATTGGCCATGCTAAATTGCCCCTTAGTGTCAAAAGATGTGCAGGTTAGGGTGGATTGGCCGTGCTAAATTGTCCCTTAGTGTCCAAAGATGTGTAGGTTAGGGGGATTGGCCATGCTAAATTGTCCCTTAGTGTCCAAAGATGTGTAGGTTAGGGTGGATTGGCCATGCTAAATTGTCCCTTAGTGTCCAAAGATGTGTAGGTTAGGGGGGATTGGCCATGCTAAATTGTCCCTTAGTGTCCAAAGATGTGTAGGTTAGGGGGATTGGCCGTGCTAAATTGTCCCTTAGTGTCCAAAGTCCTGTAGGTTAGGGGGATTGGCCATGCTAAATTGCCCCTTAGTGTCCAAAGATGTACAGTTTAGGTGGATTGGCCATGCTAAATTGCCCCTTAATGTCATGGGGACAAACTACTTTGAACGCATGTGGTTATGGGGATAAAGCCTTGGTAGGATTTGGGTCCATGCAGACTCGATGGGCTGAATGTCCTCCTTCTGCACTGTGGGGTGTCTGTAATTCTCTCTTCAGCATCTCTCCAGGGACAGACACGTCCTTTCCATTGTGACTCCCCGCTTTATGAATCCACCCCCACAATTTTGGTACATTCCAGTTATCCATTAATTGTTCCAGGAGGAATCCTGAAATACGATGAACTCAGAGGGTTAGTTTATTCGTTCCCTCTTCTTTTTCGTTTGTAGAATAAATAAGATGGCCTGTGGGGGCAGGGGGCAGGGAGGGGGGGTGAAGGAACAGTGAAAGTAAGAACAACAGGGCAAAATCCCGAGTGAAAACATTGACTATTTGCTGCCATTCCAAACTCCTGTATGAAAAGGCCAATGGTGCGTTCCCTCCCAGAGCAGGGTAGGTTGAAGTCTGATGCTGGATAATTGTCTTTTTCTGTCGAGGAGGTGATGACCGTGGGGGTAAGCACGCGGAGAGGTTACAGTCTCACAGCCGATGGTGTGTGGGGTGGACAGGGAGTGAGAGAGAGGGGCAGAATGGCCTCTATCTGATCCAAATGTTCCAATGCACGTCTCTGAATGAAATCTTTATTATTTCTCAGAGTCTCTCTGTCCGAGTGGCTGGAAACTTCACAATCAAACCTGCTACAGATTCTCAATCGATAAAGTTAACTGGGACACGGCAAAGCGAGAATGTGAATCCCAAAATTCACACCTCCTCATCATCAACACACAACAGGAGAAGGTGGGAATGATGACAACATCTGTCAGAATGTGTTAGAGAGAAAATATCCCCCTGTACTGTCCCCATCAAACACTCCCAGGACAGGTACAGCACGGGGTTAGATACAGAGTAAAGCTCCCTCTACACTGTCCCCCCATCAAACACTCCCAGGACAGGTACAGCACGGGGTTAGATACAGAGTAAAGCTCCCTCTACACTGTCCCCCCATCAAACACTCCCAGGACAGGGACAGCACGGGGTTAGATACAGAGTAAAGCTCCCTCTACACTGTCCCCCCATCAAACACTCCCAGGACAGGGACAGCACGGGGTTAGATACAGAGTAAAGCTCCCTCTACACTGTCCCCATCAAACACTCCCAGGACACGTACAGCACGGGGTTAGATACAGAGTAAAGCTCCCTCTACACTGTCCCCCCATCAAACACTCCCAGGACAGGGACAGCACGGGGTTAGATACAGAGTAAAGCTCCCTCTACACTGTCCCCCCATCAAACACTCCCAGGACAGGGACAGCACAGGGTTAATTACAGAGTAAACACAGAGATAAGGAGCTGTGTGTGTGAGTTGAGACAGTGACAGTAACTCCACAAACTTGTTTCATCTGCAGAATTTTCTTATCCAATCCATGCCGAACAAGAATAAACCATATTTTATTGGACTCACAGATCGAGGGAATGAAGGAAACTGGAAATGGGTGGATGGGACCCCAGTGAGGTGAGTCCCAATATCGCACCCGGATAGAGTGGGGCAGTGGGATTAGTTTGGGATTGATACAGGGCTATGGGGAGAGAGTGGGACAGTGGGATTAGTTTGGGATTGATACAGGGCTATGGGGAGAGAGTGGGACAGCGGGAGTATTTTGGGATTATATTTTCCTATGTCTGAATATTTTCCTATGTCCGAAAGGAATTTAATTGATTTTTTCGCACTCCCAGCGATTCTCATTGGCTGCCGAATCAACCGGATAATTGGAATGATGATGAGGACTGTGGCACATTTCGGAAAGAATACCGTAAAGATAATTTTGGCTGCAATGATGTCTCCTGTTCCATGAAATTCCCTTTTATCTGTGAGAAACCGGCTCTATCCTGTATCGGGGCAGCTGACTTTGAGAAATATTGTCCCTGAAGAGAGACTGGGACACAGAACGAGAGACTCAGGATTGTGTAATGATCCCCACCCCCTCCATCCTTAACCTCAACCCCCCCACTGTCCATATATTCCCCAGTGTGTCCTCTCTCTGTATCCCTCTGATCCCCAATGTGTCCTCTCTCTGTATCCCTCTGTTCCCCAGTGTGTCCTCTCTCTGTATCCCTCTGTTCCCCAGTGTGTCCTCTCTCTGTATCCCTCAGTTCCCCAGTGTGTCCTCTCTCTGTATCCCTCTGTTCCCCAGTGTGTCCTCTCTCTGGATCCCTCTATTCCCCAGTGTGTCCTCTCTCTGTATCCCTCTGTTCCCCAGTGTGTCCTCTCTCTGTATCCCTCTGTTCCCCAGTGTGTCCTCTCTCTGTATCTCTCTGTTCCCCAGCGTGTCCTCTCTCTGTATCCCTCTGTTCCCCAGTGTGTCCTCTCTCTGTATCCCTCTGTTCCCCAGCGTGTCCTCTCTCTCTATCCCTCTGTTCCCCAGCGTGTCCTCTCTCTGTATCCCTCTGTTCCCCAGTGTGTCCTCTCTCTGTATCCCTCTGTTCCCCAGTGTGTCCTCTCTCTGTATCCCTCTGTTCCCCAGTGTGTCCTCTCTCTGTATCCCTCTGTTCCCCAGTGTGTCCTCTCTCTGTTTCTCTCTGTTCCCCAGTGTGTCCTCTCTCTGTATCCCTCTGTTCCCCAGTGTGTCCTCTCTCTGTATCCCTCTGTTCCCCAGTGTGTCCTCTCTCTGTATCCCTCTGTTCCCCAGTTTGTCCTCTCTCTGTATCCCTCTGTTCCCCAGTGTGCCCTCTCTCTAGAATCCTCTATTCCCCAGTGTGTCCTCTCTCTGTATCCCTCTGTTCCCCAGTGTGTCCTCTCTCTGTATCCCTCTGTTCCCCAGTGTGTCCTCTCTCTGTATCCCTCTGTTCCCCAGTGTGTCCTCTCTCTGTATCCCTGTGTTTCCCAGTGTGTCCTCTCTCTGTATCCTTCTGTTCCCCAGTGTGTCCTCTCTCTGTATCCCTCTGTTCCCCAGTGTGTCCTCTCTCTGTCTCCCTCTGTTCCCCAGTGTGTTCTATCTCAGCTCTGCCACCACCTTCCCATCTCTCTCCCATTCCATTTTCCCCTCCCCCGAGCCCCAATCTCCCATTCCCCCACTCTGCTTCCCTGCATTCTAGCCCATTTGTCTTTGAATGTATGTATATCAGCAAACCAGAATAAACCAGTGTAGTTGGGTATGTGCGCTCCCTGTGTGTGTGCACTACCCAGAGTTTCTGTCCCACAACGACATCCCAGATTGTAGATTTCTCTGCTTTTTAGAAGCTTCCGGTAAATCAGCAGCAGAACTGTGTGTTTTTTATTGCTGAGAATAATGCTTTAAAATCGACTTGATTGGAATTTGTCTGCACTTGTGGTTGGACTGACCTTCCAAGATATCTGCATTGAGGGGGTATTTCTGAGCTGTTTGAACTCTCTCTCTTGTGGGTTATATTGAGGGTTAAGTGTTTGTTTTGTGAACCGGATGGGTTTACACAGTCGCCCTGACAACGACTGGCTTTGCGACCGCAGATATTTCATTGGATTTAAATTCCACCATCCGCCACGGTGGGATTCGAACCCTTTCTCCCCCCCGAGCATTATCCTGGGTCTCTGGATTACTAGCCCAGCGGCAATGCCACTGCGCCACCATCCTGTGGGCTTGTGCGCTCTCAGTTCCTTTCTGTTTAGCCTGCCCGGGGCTGTTATTGATAAACTGCACTCCAACCTTTGACGCAGCTGAGACGCTCATCGAAGCAAGAACGCCCTGAGGTTGCTGTGGAGAAAAATTGCTGAGGTTTGGAGCGATGCTTTAAAAGGGGGAAATCGCTGTGTTCTGTTTGCCTTTTTGTTTCATCGTTTTATTTTTTGAAGATAAACTAACCAGGAGATGGTAGATATCCGGGTCGGTTGCGGTGAACCCAGTTACTCAGTTTGGAGACGCGTTCCAGGGGATTGGATCAGACCCAGGAGCTTCTGTTTAACGGGACGACAATCCCAGCGACAGAATAGATGCCACACGATCGTCAAGGTGTGTCTGGCGGGTCACAGAGTGTGAGCATCAGTGTCACCAACACTTGGAGCAGGAGTTTGTGTATTTACCATATCTTATTCGCTCTGTGTATCTATTCGCTCGTTACTGCGTGTGTTTTTTTTTACTGTTTAAGTTTATATATTAAAGATTCTCTTTGATCTTGGAGTCCTGTTGCTTATTTCCTGCCTCGAGACCCTGCCACACATTCTACACTTTCAATGAGTGAGATCTCTCAAAGCCAGTTGTGGACAAGTATCCGGATTCTCCTGTCCTCCCCCCCAGCCCCGGGGACAGGACAGCCGGTCCGGGAGAGTTGAGTCCTGGTCACCTTGTAACCCCGTTTCTGTAATCGCAAAAACATCTCTCTCGCTTGATTCTCCCAACTCATCCATCTCGTTCCAAACTCTTCCTGAATTCAGATGAAGGATAATTTTGATTATTTCTTTTAACTTGATCAGAACACTGGGTTTGCTCGGAGTGGGATATTTTGGTTTTACGAGCTGGTTATATTCAGAACACTGGGTTTGCTCTGAGTGGGATATTTTGGTTTTACGAGCTGGTTATATTCAGAACACTGGGTTTGCTCGGAGTGGGATATTTTGGTTTACGAGCTGGTTATATTCAGAACACTGGGTTTGCTCGGAGTGGGATATTTTGGTTTACGAGCTGGTTATATTCAGAACACTGGGTTTGCTCGGAGTGGGATATTTTGGTTTACGAGCTGGTTATATTCAGAACACTGGGTTTGCTCGGAGTGGGATATTTTGGTTTTACGAGCTGGTTATATTCAGAACACTGGGTTTGCTCGGAGTGGGATATTTTGGTTTACGAGCTGGTTATATTCAGAACACTGGGTTTGCTCTGAGTGGGATATTTTGGTTTAAGAGCTGGTTATATTCAGAACACTGGGTTTGCTCGGAGTGGGATATTTTGGTTTTACGAGCTGGTTATATTCAGAACACTGGGTTTGCTCGGAGTGGGATATTTTGGTTTACGAGCTGGTTATATTCAGAACACTGGGTTTGGTCGGAGTGGGATATTTTGGTTTACGAGCTGGTTATGTCACACTCTAACAGTTCACGTTCCCCCTCACTATCCTGTGCCACCAGTCCCTCACATATCCCTGATTATTTAACCCTTCTGTTTTTGGATTCCACCCCCCAACAACCCCACCCCCCCCACCCCCCAGCCCCCAGCCCCCCAACCTTCCCCACCCCTCCCAGTTGGAGCACTTGTCTGAATCCTTGGTGTAAAATAATGTTAATATAATCTGTCCCAATTTATTACAGAATATCTACAGTGCAGAAGAAGGCTATCTGGCCCATTGACACCCTCGCTGTGTCTGTAACGCTGCAATCTGCACCCTCTCCTTTCCTTCTCTGTGAACAGTATGCTTTGTCTGTATAGCGCGCAGGAAACAATACTTTTCACTGTATCCCAGTGACAATAATAAATCAAATCAAATATTAAGCTGACCTTTCTCTACACCTTCGCTGTGACTGTAACACTACATTCTGCACTCTCTCCTTTCCTTCTCTATGAACGGTATGCTTTGTCTGTATCGGCATGCAAGAAACAATACTTTTCACTGTATCCCAGTGACTATAATAAATCAAATATTAAGTTGATCTTTATCTACACCCTCGCTGTGACTGTAACACTACATTCTGCACCCTCTCCTTTCCTTCTCTATGAACGGTATGCTTTGTCTTTACTGCGCGCAAGAAACAATACTTTTCACTGAATGTTAATACATGTGACAATAGTAAATCAAATCAAATCACATCAAAATCAATTTGATTTCCCCTCTCTCTTCCAAATTCCAGAGAGTATCGTCTAAACTGTTCAATCTCCCCTCATACGACAAACCCCCTCCTCTCTGGAATCAATCGAGTGAACCTCCTCGAACCTGCCTCCAATCTCACTCCATCTCTCCTCAAATACGGGGACCAGAACTGTGCCCAATACTCCAGGTGTACAAGGCTTTAGAATCTCCCCTCTCCAGAACAGATCAAGGTTTCTTTATATTACCCTCTGCCTCCAATATTCATCAATCTAACAGATTATTTTGTGTTTGACATTTACAATCTCCCAATTGTATCTGTTCCTTTTCCAATCCAACATTCAACCTGAAATTAAACGTGTGTGTCTGAAGAGAAAGGCAGAAATCTTCAGATAGAGAGATGGAGAGAGAGAGAGGAAGAGACAGGGAGAGTTTGATAAGGTTAAATGTATTTATCAGTGTCACAAACAGGCTGACATTAACACCGCAATGAAGTTACTGTGAAATTCCCCGAGTTGCCCACACTCCTGTTGGGGTTACACTGAGGGAGAATTTAGCACGGCCCAATCCACCCTAACCAGCACGTCTTTCAGACTGTGGGAGGAAACCGGAGCACCCGGAGGAAACCCATGCAGACACGGGGAGAATGTGCAGATTCCACACAGGCAGTGACCCAAGGCTGGGAATTGAACCCGGGTCCCTGGCGCTGTGAGACAGCAGTGCTAACCCACTGTGTCACCGTGCCCCCCCCGGGAATCGAACCCGGGTCCCTGGCGCTGTGAGACAGCAGTGCTAACCCACTGTGTCACTGTGACCCCCCCCGGGAATCGAACCCGGGTCCCTGGCGCTGTGAGA
>NW_027649872.1:310000-365000 GCF_965287045.1 Carcharhinus amblyrhynchos
TTTTTCGCCACGTAAGTAATAGTCCTTCCTACCATTCTTCCTACCAAAGTGGACCACCTCACACTTGCCAACATTAAATTCAATTTGCCATTTCCTGGCCCATTCGCCCAGCCTATCTAGATCCTTCTGCAGACTCTCCACACCCTCCGCACAATTTGCCTTTCCCCCAATCTTGGTGTCATCAGCAAATTTCAACACCATACACTCGGTTCCCTCCTCCAGATCATCTATATAAATGGTAAATAGCTGAGGCCCCAGCACCGACCCCTGGGGCACTCCACTAGTCACCAACCGCCAATCCGAATAGCACCCACTGACCCCCACTCTCTGCCTCCTATTTGACAACCAGTCCTCTATCCACGCTAACACCCTACCCCTAACTCCATGCCCCCTGACCTTCTGCAATAACCTCTTGTGAGGTACCTTGTCAAACGCCTTCTGAAAATCAAGAAAGACCACATCCACCGGCTCTCCTCTATCCACCGCCCTAGACACATCCTCATAGAACTCCAGTAAATTTGTCAGACACGACTTCCCCTTAACGAAACCGTGTTGCGTCTGCCCTATCAAGCAATTCCCCTCAAGATGCCTTGCTATTTCCTCCTTGATGACGGATTCTAACATTTTACCTACAACAGACGTTAAACGAACAGGCCTATAATTCCCTGCCTTTTGCCTGGCACCCTTCTTAAACAACGGCGTAACATTAGCCGTTTTCCAATCTTCCGGCACTTCCCCGGAATCCAGCGACGTCTGGAAAATAACCACCAAGGCATCCACTATCACCTCCGCCATTTCTTTCAGGACCCTCGGATGCATTCCATCCGGTCCTGGCGACTTGTCCACAATCAGCGCCTCCAGTCTGTCGAGCACCGCCTCTCTAGTAACAGTAATGTCATTAAGACCCTCCATTCCTACCACCTTTCCATCTCTAACACTCGGCAAATTATTCACGTCCTCCTCCGTGAAGACCGAAACAAAAAAGTTATTCAATACCTCAGCCGTTTCCCCATCCCCTACCACTAAGTCCCCCCTCTCATCCTCTAAGGGTCCAACGTTCACCCTAGCCAGCCTCTTCCTTTTTATATATTTATAAAAACTCTTGTTATCCTTTTTTATATTAAGCGCTAGCCCAGCTTCATAGCTTCTCCTACCCTTCTTTATCAACTTCTTTGTCAATCTTTGTTGACATTTAAACCTTTCCCAATCCTCTTCTCGCCCACTACTCTTAGCTACTCTAAACGCCTCCGCTTTTAATTTAACACTTTCCTTCACCTCATTCGTTATCCACGGCTTATTACCTCTCCTCCTACGGTCCTTTTTAACCATCGGAATAAATTTCTGCTGAGCACCAAGAAAGATCTCCTTAAAGATCCTCCACTGCTCCTCAGCAGACCTACCTTCCAACGCGCTCCCCGAGTCCACATTCGCCAATTCCTCTCTCATCCTACCGTACTCCCCTCTGTTCAAACAAAGGACGCGTGTCCGGGAACCCACTTTCTCCTCCTCCATCTGCACCAGAAACTCCACCATACAATGATCACTCTCCCCAAGAGGATCCTTCACCACAAGGTCCCTAATTCTACCCGCCTCATTACATAACACCAGATCCAAGGTAGCTCGCTCCCTCGTCGGCTCCAACACACAGTGTTCCAGGAAACTACCCCCGGTAGTATTCCAAGAACTCCTCCTCGAGACCACCGCATATCTAACCCCGTGCTGTACCTGTCCTGGGAGTGTTTGATGGGGGGACAGTGTAGAGGGAGCTTTACTCTGTATCTAACCCCGTGCTGTACCTGTCCTGGGAGTGTTTGATGGGGGACAGTGTAGAGGGAGCTTTACTCTGTATCTAACCCCGTGCTGTCCCTGTCCTGGGAGTGTTTGATGGGGGAAAGTGTTGCTGGAGACAAAGATTGAAGAACTTTTCGAACCTAATACAAAGTTAAAAGACTGAGACACATCTGAGAGAGAGAGAGATCGAGAAGGAGAGAAAGACAGGCAGAAAGAGATACAGAAAGAGAGAGAGAGAAATAGAGAGATAGAGGCAGAGAGAGGGTGGGAGACAGAGAGACAGACAAAGAAAGAGAGAGAGAGAGAGAGACAGTGACAGAGAGAGAGAGGAAGGGAGATAGAGACTTGGGAGACAAAAAAGAGAGATAGGCAGACAGACAGAGTCAGTCCGACATCGAGACTGATAGAGAGAGGGGCAGACAGAGATCGACAGACAGAGAGCAAGAGAAAGAGAGAGAGAGAGAGACAGAGACAATGGGAGAGAGAGGGAGGGACAGAGGGAGAGTGTGAGATTGAGACAGAGAGACAAAGACAGAGACAGAGTCGGAGAGAGAGAGACAGAGAGAGAGAGAGAGAGAGAGAGAGATACATACAGAGAGAGACCAAGAGACAGAGAGAGAGAAACAGAGAGATAGAGAGAGAGGGAGACAGACAGAGAGAGGGAGACAGGGAGACAGAGAGAGAGAGACTGGGAGACAGAGAGAGAGAGACAGAGAGATACAGAGAGAGGGAGACAGACAGAGAGAGAGAGACAGGGAGACAGAGAGAGACAGGCAGAGACAGGCAGAGAGAGACAGAGAGAGATACAGAGGGAAAAACAGTGAGAGAAAGAGAGACGGACATGGAGAGAGAGAGACACACATGGACAGAAAAACAACAAGCGAGAGGGAGACAGACAGACAGATGGAGAGAGAGACACACAGAGAGGAAAAGAGTGAAAGAGAGAGAGGGAGAGACAGAGAGAGAGACAGACACAGACAGATGGAGAGAAATACACAGCGAGAAAAACTGCGAGAGGGAAAGACAAAGTGTCACAGAGAATTATAGACAAAGACAGAGACAGTTAGACAGAAAGGCAGAGAGGGTGTGAAAGATGGTGTGAGATTATTTCTGAGATCTTGCTGGTCACAGAGTCAGAATAACCACACAATTTTATTTTGGACAAGGCATTCGTGTGAAGAGCAAAACAGAGGCATAAATTGGAGGAAGTTCACAACACAAACATAAAGTTACAAAAAACTGAGAAACATCAGAGAGAGAGAGAGAAAACAGGAGATACAAACAGAGGAAGAGACCGAGAGAAACATGGACACAAACCAGGGAGCGGAACAGCAACAACATCAACATGAGAAAAATAAAATACATCACAACACCCAGTGCAGGTAAGAGAAACTTTTAATCGAGAGAGTGAGAGACAGAGAGAGAGTGAGACTATACCTGTCCTGGGAGTGTTTGATGGGGGGACAGTGTAGAGGGCGCTTTACTCTGTATCTAACCCCGTGCTGTACCTGTCCTGGGAGTGTTTGATGGGGGGACAGTGTAGAGGGAGCTTTACTCTGTATCTAACCCCGTGCTGTACCTGTCCTGGGAGTGTTTGATGGGGACAGTGTAGAGGGAGCTTTACTCTGTATCTAACCCCGTCCTGTACCTGTCCTGGGAGTGTTTGATGGGGGGACAGTGTAGAGGGAGCTTTACTCTGTATCTAACCCCGTGCTGTACCTGTCCTGGGAGTGTTTGATGGGGGGACAGTGTTGATGGAGACAGAAAGATTGAAGAACTTTTCGAAACTAATACAAAGATAAAAGAGTGAGACACATCTGAGAGAGAGAGATCGAGAAGGAGAGAAATACAGGCAGAAAGAGATACAGAAAGAGAGAGAGAGGAATAGAGAGATAGAGGCAGAGAGAGGGTGGGAGACAGAGAGACAGACAAAGAAAGAGAGAGAGACAGTGACAGAGAGAGAGAGGAAGGGAGATAGAGACTTGGGAGACAAACAGAGAGATAGGCAGACAGACAGAGCGAGTCTGATATCGAGACTGATAGAGAGAGGGGCAGACAGAGATCAACAGACGGAGAGCGAGAGAAAGAGAGAGAGAGAGACAGAGAAGGAGACAGAGAGAGAGACAAAGACAGAGACAGAGGGAGAGAGAGGGAGGGACAGAGGGAGTGTGTGAGATTGAGTCAGAGAGACAAAGACAGAGAGAGAAAGAGAGAGATACAGAGAGACCAAGAGACAGAGAGAGAGAGAAACAGAGATAGAGACCAACAGACAGAGGAAGGGAGACAGAGAGAGTGAGACAGGGAGAGAGAGTGAGACAGGGAGAGAGAGAGAGATACACAGAGGGAAAAACAGTGAGAGAAAGTGAGACGGACAGAGAGAGAGACACACACACACAGAAAAAGAGTGAAATGGAGAGGGAGAGAGACACACACACACAGAAAAAAAGCAAGCGAGAGGGACACAAACAGACAGATGGAGAGAGAGACACACAGAGAGGAAAAGAGTGAAAGACAGAGAGGGAGAGACAGAGAGAGAGACAGACACAGACAGATGGAGAGAAATACACAGCGAGAAAAACTGCGAGAGGGAAAGACAAAGCGTCACAGAGAATTATCGACAAAGACAGAGACAGTTAGACAGAAAGGCAGAGAGGGTGTGAAAGATGGTGTGAGATTATTTCTGAGATCTTGCTGGTCACAGAGTCAGAATAACCACACAATTTTATTTTGGACAAGGCATTCGTGTGAAGAGCAAAACAGAGACACAAATTGGAGGAAGTTCACAACACAAACATAAAGTTACAAAAAACTGAGAAACATCAGAGAGAGAGAGAGAAAACAGGAGATACAAACAGAGGAAGAGACCGAGAGAAACATGGACACAAACCAGGGAGCGGAACAGCAACAACATCAAGATGAGAAAAATAAAAAACATCACAACACCCAGTGCAGGTAAGAGAAACTTCTAACCGAGAGAGAGAGAGAGAGACAGAGAGAGAGTGAGACTATACCTGTCGTGGGAGTGTTTGAAGGGGGGACAGTGTAGAGGGAGCTTTAATCTGTACCTAAGCCCGTGCTGTACCTGTCGTGGGAGTGTTTGATGGGGGGACAGTGTAGAGGGAGCTTTAAGAACATAAGAACAGAAGAAATAGGAGCAGGAGTAGGCCAACTAGCCCTTCGAGCCTGCCCCGCCATTCAATAAGATCATGGCTGATCTGTCGTGGCTCAGTTCCACATTCCCGCCCTCTCCCCATAACCCTTCATCCCCTTTCTTATCAAAAACCCATCAACCCGCGTCTTAAAAATATTTAGCGAGGCAGCCTCCACCACTTCAATGGGCAGAGAATTCCAGAGATTCACCACCCTTTGAGTGAAGAAGTTCCTCCTCAACTCTGTTCTAAACCGCCCCCCGCTTTATCTTGAGGCTGTGCCCTCTAGTCCTACTATCCTATCTGAGCGGGAAGAGTCTCTCCACCTCTATCCTATCCATCCCATTCATCATCTTATACGTCTCAATGAGATCTCCCCTCATTCTTCTAAACTCTAACGAGTACAAGCCTAGTTTATTCAGCCTCTCCTCATAGCTCAACCCCCTCAACTCCGGTATCAGCCTAGTAAACCTCCTCTGCACTCCCTCCAAGGCCAAAATATCCTTGCGTAAGTACAGCGACCAAAACTGCACACAGTACCCCAGCTGCGGCCTCACCAATGCCCTATACAGCTGCAGCAAGACCTCCCTACTTTTATATTCAATCCCCCTCGCTATGAAGGCCAGCATCCCATTCGCCTTCCTGACCACCTGCTGCACCTGCAAGCTGGGTTTTTGCGACTCATGCACAAGGACCCCGAGGTCCCTGTGCACCGTCACCTGCTGCAGTTTTTCGCCATGTAAGTAATAGTCCTTCCTACCATTCTTCCTACCAAAGTGGACCACCTCACACTTGCCAACATTAAATTCCATTTGCCATTTCCTGGCCCATTCGCCCAGCCTATCTAGATCCTTCTGCAGACTCTCCACACCCTCCGCACAGTTTGCCGTTCCACCAATCTTGGTGTCATCAGCAAATTTCAACACTCTACACTCGGTTCCCTCCTCCAGATCATCTATATAAATGGTAAAAAGCTGAGGCCCCAGCACCGACTCCTGGGGCACTCCACTAGTCACCATCCGCCAATCTGAATAGCACCCATTGACCCCCACTCTCTGCCTCCTATTTGACAACCAATCCTCTATCCACGCTAACACCCTACCCCCAACTCCATGTCCCCTGACCTTCTGCAATAACCTCTTGTGAGGTACCTTGTCAAACGCCTTCTGAAAATCAAGAAAGACCACATCCATCGGCTTTCCTCTATCCACCGCCCGAGACACATCCTCATAGAACTCCAGTAAATTTGTCAGACACGAGTTTCCCTTAACGAAACCGTGCTGTGTCTGCTCTATCAAGCAATTCCCCTCAAGAGGCCTCGCTATTTCCTCCTTGATGACGGATTCTAACATTTTACCTACAACAGACGTTAAACGAACCGGCCTATAATTCCCTGCCTTTTGCCTGACACCCTTCTTAAACAACGGTGTAACATTAGCCGTTTTCCAATCTTCCGGCACTTCCCCGGAATCCAGCGACGTTTGGAAAATAACCACCAAGGCATCCACTATCACCTCCGCCATTTCTTTCAGAACCCTCGGATGCATTCCATCCGGTCCTGGGGACTTGTCCACAATCAGCCCCTCCAGTCTGTCGAGCACCACCTCTCTAGTAACAATAATGTCATTAAGACCCTCCAGTCCTACCATCTTTCCATCTCTAACATCCGGCAAATTATTCACGTCCTCCTCCGTGAAGACCGAAACAAAAAAGTTATTCAAGACCTCAGCCATATCCCCATCCCCTACCACTAGGTCCCCCCTCTCATCCTCTAAGGGTCCAACGTTCACCCTAGCCAGCCTCTTCCTTTTTATATATTTATAAAAACTCTTGCTATCCTTTTTTATATTAAGCGCTAGCCCAGCTTCATAGCTTCTCCTACCCCTCTTTATCAACTTCTTTGTCAATCTTTGTTACATTTAAACCTCTCCCAATCCTCTTCTCGCCCACTACTCTTAGCTACTCTAAACGCCTCCGCTTTTTATTTAACACTTTCCTTCACCTCCTTCGTTATCCACGGCTTATTATCTCTCCTCCTACGGTCCTTTTTGACCATCGGAATAAATTTCTGCTGAGCACCAAGAAAGATCTCCTTAAAGATCCTCCACTGCTCCTCAGCAGACCTACCTTCCAACGCGCTCCCCCAGTCCACATTCGCCAATTCCTCTCTCATCCTACCGTACTCCCCTCTGTTCAAACAAAGGACACGCGTCCGGGAGCCCACTTTCTCCTCCTCCATCTGCACCAGAAACTCCACCATACAATGATCACTCTCCCCAAGAGGATCCTTCACCACAAGGTCCCTAATTCTACCCGCCTCATTACATAGCACCAGATCCAAGATAGCTCGCTCCCTCGTTGGCTCCAACACACACTGTTCCAGGAAACTACCCCGGCAGCATTCCAAGAACTCCTCCTCGAGCCCACCGCATATCTAACCCCGTGCTGTACCTGTCCTGGGAGTGTTTGATGGGGGGACAGTGTAGAGGGAGCTTTACTCTGTATCTAACCCCGTGCTGTACCTGTCCTGGGAGTGTTTGATGGGGGGACAGTGTAGAGGGAGCTTTATTCTGTATCTAACCCCGTGCTGTACCTGTCCTGGGAGTGTTTGCTGGGGGGACAGTGTAGAGGGAGCTTTACTCTGTATCTAACCCCGTGCTGTACCTGTCCTGGGAGTATTTGATGGGGACAGTGTAGAGGGAGCTTTACTCTGTATCTAACCCCGTGCTGTCCCTGTCCTGGGAGTGTTTGATGGGGGAAAGTGTTGATGGAGACAAAGATTGAAGAACTTTTCGAACCTAATACAAAGTTAAAAGACTGAGACACATCTGAGAGAGAGAGAGAGATCGAGAAGGAGAGAAAGACAGGCAGAAAGAGATACAGAAAGAGAGAGAGAGAAATAGAGAGATAGAGGCAGAGAGAGGGTGGGAGACAGAGAGACAGACAAAGAAAGAGAGAGAGAGAGAGAGACAGTGACAGAGAGAGAGAAGAAGGGAGATAGAGACTTGGGAGACAAAAAAGAGAGATAGGCAGACAGACAGAGTGAGTCCGACATCGAGACTGATAGAGAGAGGGGCAGACAGAGATCGACAGACAGAGAGCGAGAGAAAGAGAGAGAGAGAGAGACAGAGACAATGGGAGAGAGAGGGAGGGACAGAGGGAGAGTGTGAGATTGAGACAGAGAGACAAAGACAGAGACAGAGTCGGAGAGAGAGAGACAGAGAGAGAGAGAGAGAGAGAGATACATACAGAGAGAGACCAAGAGACAGAGAGAGAGAAACAGAGAGATACAGAGAGAGGGAGACAGACAGAGAGAGAGAGACAGGGAGACAGAGAGAGACAGGCAGAGAAAGGCAGAGAGAGACAGAGAGAGATACAGAGGGAAAAACAGTGAGAGAAAGAGAGACGGACATGGAGAGAGAGAGACACACATGGACAGAAAAACAGCAAGCGAGAGGGAGACAGACAGACAGGTGGAGAGAGAGACACACAGAGAGGAAAAGAGTGAAAGAGAGAGAGGGAGAGACAGAGAGAGAGACAGACACAGACAGATGGAGAGAAATACACAGCGAGAAAAACTGCGAGAGGGAAAGACAAAGTGTCACAGAGAATTATAGACAAAGACTGAGACAGTTAGACAGAAAGGCAGAGAGGGTGTGAAAGATGGTGTGAGATTATTTCTGAGATCTTGCTGGTCACAGAGTCAGAATAACCACACAATTTTATTTTGGACAAGGCATTCGTGTGAAGAGCAAAACAGAGGCATAAATTGGAGGAAGTTCACAACACAAACATAAAGTTACAAAAAACTGAGAAACATCAGAGAGAGAGAGAGAAAACAGGAGATACAAACAGAGGAAGAGACAGAGAGAAACATGGACACAAACCAGGGAGCGGAACAGCAACAACATCAACATGAGAAAAATAAAATACATCACAACACCCAGTGCAGGTAAGAGAAACTTTTAATCGAGAGAGTGAGAGACAGAGAGAGAGTGAGACTATACCTGTCCTGGGAGTGTTTGATGGGGGGACAGTGTAGAGGGCGCTTTACTCTGTATCTAACCCCGTGCTGTACCTGTCCTGGGAGTGTTTGATGGGGACAGTGTAGAGGGAGCTTTACTCTGTATCTAACCCCGTGCTGTACCTGTTCTGGGAGTGTTTGATGGGGGGACAGTGTAGAGGGAGCTTTACTCTGTATCTAACCCCGTGCTGTTCCTGTCCTGGGAGTGTTTGATGGGGGACAGTGTAGAGGGAGCTTTACTCTGTATCTAACCCCGTGCTGTTCCTGTTCTGGGAGTGTTTGATGGGGGGACAGTGTAGAGGGAGCTTTACTCTGTATCTAACCCCGTGCTGTTCCTGTCCTGGGAGTGTTTGATGGGGGACAGTGTAGAGGGAGCTTTACTCTGTATCTAACCCCGTCCTGTACCTGTCCTGGGAGTGTTTGATGGGGGAAAGTGTTGATGGAGACAGAAAGATTGAAGAACTTTTCGAACCTAATACAAAGATAAAAGAGTGAGACACATCTGAGAGAGAGAGAGATCGAGAAGGAGAGAAAGACAGGCAGAAAGAGATACAGAAAGAGAGAGAGAGGAATAGAGAGATAGAGGCAGAGAGAGGGTGGGAGACGGAGAGACAGACAAAGAAAGAGAGAGAGACAGTGATAGAGAGAGGAAGGGAGATAGAGACTTGGGAGACAAACAGAGAGATAGGCAGACAGACAGAGCGAGTCTGATATCGAGACTGATAGAGAGAGGGGCAGACAGAGATCGACAGACAGAGAGCGAGAGAAAGAGAGAGAGAGAGACAGAGAAGGAGACAGAGAGAGAGACAAAGACAGAGACAGAGGGAGAGAGAGGGAGGGACAGAGAAGGAGACAGAGAGAGAGACAAAGACAGAGACAGAGGGAGAGAGAGGGAGGGACAGAGGGAGTGTGTGAGATTGAGACAGAGAGACAAAGACAGAGAGAGAGAGAGAGATACAGAGAGACCAAGAGACAGAGAGAGAGAGAAACAGAGATAGAGAGAGACCAACAGACAGAGGAAGGGAGACAGAGAGAGTGAGACAGGGAGAGAGAGTGAGACAGGGAGAGAGAGAGAGATACACAGAGGGAAAAACAGTGAGAGAAAGCGAGACAGACAGAGAGAGAGACACACACACACAGAAAAAGAGTGAAATGGAGAGGGAGAGAGACACACATACACAGAAAAACAGCAAGCGAGAGGGACACAAACAGACAGATGGAGAGAGAGACACACAGAGAGGAAAAGAGTGAAGGAGAGAGAGGGAGAGACAGAGAGAGAGACAGACACAGACAGATGGAGAGAAATACACAGCGAGAAAAACTGCGAGAGGGAAAGACAAAGTGTGACAGAGAATTATAGACAAAGACAGAGACAGTTAGACAGAAAGGCAGAGATGGTGTGAAAGATGGCGTGAGATTATTTCTGAGATCTTGCTGGTCACAGAGTCAGAATAACCACACAATTTTATTTTGGACAAGGCATTCGTGTGAAGAGCAAAACAGAGGCATAAATTGGAGGAAGTTCACAACACAAACATAAAGTTACAAAAAACTGAGAAACATCAGAGAGAGAGAGAGAAAACAGGAAATACAAACAGAGGAAGAGACAGAGAGAAACATGGACACAAACCAGGGAGCGGAACAGCAACAACATCAAGATGAGAAAAATAAAAAACATCACAACACCCAGTGCAGGTAAGAGAAACTTCTAACCGAGAGAGAGAGAGAGAGAGACAGAGAGAGAGTGAGACTATACCTGTCCTGGGAGTGTTTGATGGGGGGACAGTGTAGAGGGAGCTTTAATCTGTACCTAAGCCCGTGCTGTACCTGTCGTGGGAGTGTTTGATGGGGGGACAGTGTAGAGGGAGCTTTAAGAACATAAGAACATAAGAAATAGGAGCAGGAGTAGGCCAACTAGCCCTTCGAGCCTGCCCCGCCATTCAATAAGATCATGGCTGATCTGTCGTGGCTCAGTTCCACTTTCCCGCCCTCTCCCCATAACCCTTAATCCCCTCGCTTATCAAAAACCCATCAACCCGCGTCTTAAAAATATTTAGCGAGGCAGCCTCCACCACTTCAACGGGCAGAGAATTCCAGAGATTCACCACCCTTTGAGTGAAGAAGTTCCTCCTCAACTCCGTTCTAAACCGTCCCCCCCCCTTTATCTTGAGGCTGTGCCCTCTAGTCCTACTGCCCTTTCTGAGCGGGAAGAGTCTCTCCACCTCGATCCTATCCATCCCATTCATCATCTTATACGTCTCAATGAGATCTCCCCTCATTCTTCTAAACTCTAACGAGTACAAGCCTAGTTTATTCAGCCTCTCCTCATAGCTCAACCCCCTCAACTCCGGAATCAGCCTAGTAAACCTCCTCTGCACTCCCTCCAAGGCCAAAATATCCTTGCGCAGGTGCGACGACCAAAACTGCACACAGTACTCCAGCTGCGGCCTCACCAATGCCCTATACAGCTGCAGCAAGACCTCCCTACTTTTATATTCAATCCCCCTCGCTATGAAGGCCAGCATCCCATTCGCCTTCCTGACCACCTGCTGCACCTGCAGGCTGGGTTTTTGCGACTCATGCACAAGGACCCCGAGGTCCCTCTGCACCGTCGCCTGCTGCAGTTTTTCGCCACGTAAGTAATAGTCCTTCCTACCATTATTCCTACCAAAGTGGACAACCTCACACTTGCCAACATTAAATTCCATTTGCCAGTTCCTGGCCCATTCGCCCAGCCTATCTAGATCCTTCTGTAGACTCTCCACACCCTCCGCACAATTTGCCTTTCCCCCAGTCTTGGTGTCATCAGCAAATTTCGACACCCTACACTCGGTTCCCTCCTCCAGATCATCTATATAAATGGTAAAAAGCTGAGGCCCCAGCACCGACCCCTGGGGCACTCCACTAGTCACCATCCGCCAATCCGAATAGCACCCATTGACCCCCACTCTCTGCCTCCTATTTGACAACCAATCCTCTATCCACGCTAACACCCTACCCCCAACTCCATGCCCCCTTAGCTTCTGCAATAACCTCTTGTGAGGTACCTTGTCAAATGCCTTCTGAAAATCAAGAAAGACCACATCCACCGGCTCTCCTCTATCCACCGCCCGAGACACATCCTCATAGAACTCCAATAAATTCATCAGACACGACTTCCCCTTAACGAAACCGTGCTGCGTCTGCTCTATCAAGCAATTCCCCTCAAGATGCCTCGCTATTTCCTCCTTGATGACGGATTCTAACATTTTACCTACAACAGACGTTAAACTGACCGGCCTATAATTCCCCGGCTTTTGCTTGGCATCCTTCTTAAACAACGGCGTAACATTAGCCGTTTTCCAATCTTCCGGCACTTCCCCGGAATCCAGCGACGTCTGGAAAATAACCACCAAGGCATCCACTATCACCTCCGCCATTTCTTTCAGAGCCCTCGGATGCATTCCATCCGGTCCTGGCGACTTGTCCACAATCAGCCCCTCCAGTCTGTCGAGCACCACCTCTCTAGTAACAGTAATGTCATTAAGACCCTCCAGTCCTACCACCTTTCCATCACTAACACCCGGCAAATTATTCACGTCCTCCTCTGTGAAGACAGAAACAAAAAAGTTATTCAAGACCTCAGCCATATCCCCATCCCCTACCACTAGGTCCCCCCTCTCATCCTCTAAAGGACCAACGTTCACCCTAGCCAGCCTCTTCCTTTTTATATATTTATAAAAACTCTTGCTATCCTTTTTTATATTAAGCGCTAGCCCAGCTTCATAGTTTCTCCTACCCTTCTTTATCAACTTCTTTGTTAATCTTTGTTGACATTTAAACCTCTCCCAATCCTCTTGTCGCCCACTACTCTTAGCTACTCTAAACGCCTCCGCTTTTAATTTAACACTTTTCTTCACCTCCTTCGTTATCCACGGCTTATTACCTCTCCTCCTACGGTCCTTTTTAACCATCGGAATAAATTTCTGCTGAGCACCAAGAAAGATCTCCTTAAAGATCCTCCACTGCTCCTCAGCAGACCTACCTTCCAACGCGCTCCCCCAGTCCACATTCGCCAATTCCTCTCTCATCCTACCGTACTCCCCTCTGTTCAAACAAAGGACGCTTGTCCGAGAGACACACACACACACAGAGAAACAACAAGCGAGAGGGAGACAGACAGACAGATGGAGAGCGAGACACACAGAGAGGAAAAGAGTGAAAGAGAGAGAGGGAGAGACAGAGAGAGAGACAGACACAGACAGATGGAGAGAAATACACAGCAAGAAAAACTGCGAGAGGGAGAGACAAAGTGTGACAGAGAATTATAGACAAAGACTGAGACAGTTAGACAGAAAGGCAGAGAGGGTGTGAAAGATGGTGTGAGATTATTTCTGAGATCTTGCTGGTCACAGAGTCAGAATAACCACACAATTTTATTTTGGAGAAGGCATTCGTGTGAACAGCGAAACAGAGACACAAATTGGAGGAAGTTCACAACACAAACATAAAGTTACAAAAAACTGAGAAACATCAGAGAGAGAGAGAGAAAACAGGAAATACAAACAGAGGAAGAGACCGAGAGAAACATGGACACAAACCAGGGAGCGGAACAGCAACAACATCAAGATGAGAAAAATAAAAAACATCACAACACCCAGTGCAGGTAAGAGAAACTTTTAATCGAGAGAGTGAGAGACAGAGAGAGAGTGAGACTATACCTGTCCTGGGAGTGTTTGATGGGGACAGTGTAGAGGGAGCTTTACTCTGTATCTAACCCCGTGCTGTACCTGTCCTGGGAGTGTTTGATGGAAGGACAGTGTAGAGGGAGCTTTACTCTGTATCTAACCCCGTGCTGTACCTGTCCTGGGAGTGTTTGATGGGGGGACAGTGTAGAGGGAGCTTTACTCTGTATCTAACCCCGTCCTGTACCTGTCCTGGGAGTGTTTGATGGGGGAAAGTGTTGATGGAGACAGAAAGATTGAAGAACTTTTCGAACCTAATACAAAGATAAAAGAGTGAGACACATCTGAGAGAGAGAGAGATCGAGAAGGAGAGAAAGACAGGCAGAAAGAGATACAGAAAGAGAGAGAGAGGAATAGAGAGATAGAGGCAGAGAGAGGGTGGGAGACGGAGAGACAGACAAAGAAAGAGAGAGAGACAGTGATAGAGAGAGGAAGGGAGATAGAGACTTGGGAGACAAACAGAGAGATAGGCAGACAGACAGAGCGAGTCTGATATCGAGACTGATAGAGAGAGGGGCAGACAGAGATCGACAGACAGAGAGCGAGAGAAAGAGAGAGAGAGAGACAGAGAAGGAGACAGAGAGAGAGACAAAGACAGAGACAGAGGGAGAGAGAGGGAGGGACAGAGGGAGTGTGTGAGATTGAGACAGAGAGACAAAGACAGAGAGAGAGAGAGATACAGAGAGACCAAGAGACAGAGAGAGAGAGAAACAGAGATAGAGAGAGACCAACAGACAGAGGAAGGGAGACAGAGAGAGTGAGACAGGGAGAGAGAGTGAGACAGGGAGAGAGAGAGAGATACACAGAGGGAAAAACAGTGAGAGAAAGCGAGACAGACAGAGAGAGAGACACACATAGAGAAAAAGAGTGAAATGGAGAGGGAGAGAGACACACATACACAGAAAAACAGCAAGTGAGAGGGACACAAACAGACAGATGGAGAGAGAGACACACAGAGAGGAAAAGAGTGAAAGAGAGAGAGGGAGAGACAGAGAGAGAGACAGACACAGACAGATGGAGAGAAATACACAGCGAGAAAAACTGCGAGAGGGAAAGACAAAGCGTCACAGAGAATTATAGACAAAGACTGAGACAGTTAGACAGAAAGGCAGAGAGGGTGTGAAAGATGGTGTGAGATTATTTCTGAGATCTTGCTGGTCACAGAGTCAGAATAACCACACAATTTTATTTTGGACAAGGCATTCGTGTGAAGAGCAAAACAGAGGCATAAATTGGAGGAAGTTCACAACACAAACATAAAGTTACAAAAAACTGAGAAACATCAGAGAGAGAGAGAGAGACAGAAAACAGGAAATACAAACAGAGGAAGAGACCGAGAGAAACATGGACACAAACCAGGGAGCGGAACAACAACAACATCAAGATGAGAAAAATAAAAAACATCACAACACCCAGTGCAGGTAAGAGAAACTTTTAATCGAGAGAGTGAGAGACAGAGAGAGAGTGAGACTATACCTGTCCTGGGAGTGTTTGATGGGGGGACAGTGTAGAGGGAGCTTTACTCTGTATCTAACCCCGTCCTGTACCTGTCCTGGGAGTGTTTGATGGGGGGACAGTGTAGAGGGAGCTTTACTCTGTATCTAACCCCGTGCTGTACCTGTCCTGGGAGTGTTTGATGGGGGACAGTGTAGAGGGAGCTTTACTCTGTATCTAACCCCGTCCTGTACCTGTCCTGGGAGTGTTTGATGGGGGAAAGTGTTGATGGAGACAGAAAGATTGAAGAACTTTTCGAACCTAATACAAAGATAAAAGAGTGAGACACATCTGAGAGAGAGAGATCGAGAAGGAGAGAAAGACAGGCAGAAAGAGGTACAGAAAGAGAGAGAGAGGAATAGAGAGATAGAGGCAGAGAGAGGGTGGGAGACAGAGAGACAGACAAAGAAAGAGAGAGAGACAGTGATAGAGAGAGGAAGGGAGACAGAGACTTGGGAGACAAACAGAGAGATAGGCAGACAGACAGAGCGAGTCTGATATCGAGACTGATAGAGAGAGGGGCAGACAGAGATCGACAGACAGAGAGCGAGAGAAAGAGAGAGAGAGAGACAGAGAAGGAGACAGAGAGAGAGACAAAGACAGAGACAGAGGGAGAGAGAGGGAGGGACAGAGGGAGTGTGTGAGATTGAGACAGAGAGACAAAGACAGAGAGAGAGAGAGAGATACAGAGAGACCAAGAGACAGAGAGAGAGAGAAACAGAGATAGAGAGAGACCAACAGACAGAGGAAGGGAGACAGAGAGAGTGAGACAGGGAGAGAGAGTGAGACAGGGAGAGAGAGAGAGATACACAGAGGGAAAAACAGTGAGAGAAAGCGAGACAGACAGAGAGAGAGACACACACACAGAGAAAAAGAGTGAAATGGAGAGGGAGAGAGACACACATACACAGAAAAACAGCAAGCGAGAGGGACACAAACAGACAGATGGAGAGAGAGACACACAGAGAGGAAAAGAGTGAAAGAGAGAGAGGGAGAGACAGAGAGAGAGACAGACACAGACAGATGGAGAGAAATACACAGCGAGAAAAACTGCGAGAGGGAAAGACAAAGCGTCACAGAGAATTATAGACAAAGACAGAGACAGTTAGACAGAAAGGCAGAGATAGTGTGAAAGATGGTGTGAGATTATTTCTGAGATCTTGCTGGTCACAGAGTCAGAATAACCACACAATTTTATTTTGGACAAGGCATTCGTGTGAAGAGCAAAACAGAGGCATAAATTGGAGGAAGTTCACAACAGAAACATAAAGTTACAAAAAACTGAGAAACATCAGAGAGAGAGAGAGAAAACAGGAGATACAAACAGAGGAAGAGACAGAGAGAAACATGGACACAAACCAGGGAGCGGAACAGCAACAACATCAAGATGAGAAAAATAAAAAACATCACAACACCCAGTGCAGGTAAGAGAAACTTCTAACCGAGAGAGAGAGAGAGAGACAGAGAGAGAGTGAGACTATACCTGTCCTGGGAGTGTTTGAAGGGGGGACAGTGTAGAGGGAGCTTTAATCTGTACCTAAGCCCGTGCTGTACCTGTCGTGGGAGTGTTTGATGGGGGGACAGTGTAGAGGGAGCTTTAAGAACATAAGAACATAAGAAATAGGAGCAGGAATAGGCCAACTAGCCCTTCGAGCCTGCCCCGCCATTCAATAAGATCATGGCTGATCTGTCGTGGCTCAGTTCCACATTCCCGCCCTCTCCCCATAACCCTTAATCCCCTCTCTTATCAAAAACCCATCAACCCACGTCTTAAAAATATTTAGCGAGGCAGCCTCCACCACTTCAACGGGCAGAGAATTCCAGAGATTCACCACCCTTTGAGTGAAGAAGTTCCTCCTCAACTCCGTTCTAAACCGCCCCCCCTTTATCTTGAGGCTGTGCCCTCTAGTCCTACTATCCTATCTGAGCGGGAAGAGTCTCTCCACCTCTATCCTATCCATCCCATTCATCATCTTATACGTCTCAATGAGATCTCCCCTCATTCTTCTAAACTCTAACGAGTACAAGCCTAGTTTATTCAGCCTCTCCTCATAGCTCAACCCCCTCAACTCCGGAATCAGCCTAGTAAACCTCCTCTGCACTCCCTCCAAGACCAAAATATCCTTGTGTAAGTGCGGCGCCCAAAACTGCACACAGTACTCCAGCTGCGGCCTCACCAATGCCCTATACAGCCGCAGCAAGACCTCCCTACTTTTATATTCAATCCCCCTCGCGATGAAGGCCAGCATCCCATTTGCCTTCCTGATCACCTGCTGCACCTGCAGGCTGGGTTTTTGCGACTCATGCAGAAGGACCCCGAGGTCCCTCTGCACCGTCGCCTGCTGCAGTTTTTCTCCACGTAAGTAATAGTCCTTCCTACCATTATTCCTACCAAAGTGGACCACCTCACACTTGCCAACATTAAATTCCATTTGCCATTTCCTGGCCCATTCGCACAGCCTATCTAGATCCTTCTGTAGACTCTCCACACCCTCCACACAATTTGCCTTTCCACCAATCTTGGTGTCATCAGCAAATTTCGACACCCTACACTCGGTTCCCTCCTCCAGATCATCTATATAAATGGTAATTAGCTGAGGCCCCAGCACCGACCCCTGGGGCACTCCACTAGTCACCATCCGCCAATCCGAATAGCACCCATTGACCCCCACTCTCTGCCTCCTATTTGACAACCAGTCCTCTATCCACGCTAACACCCTACCCCCAACTCCATGCCCCCTTAGCTTCTGCAATAACCTCTTGTGAGGTACCTTGTCAAACGCCTTCTGAAAATCAAGAAAGACCTCATCCACCGGCTCTCCTCTATCCACCGCCCGAGACACATCCTCATAGAACTCCAATAAATTCATCAGACACGACTTCCCTTTAAAGAAACCGTGTTGCGTCTGCCCTATCAAGCAATTCCCCTCAAGATGCCTCGCTATTTCCTCCTTGATGACGGATTCTAACATTTTACCTACAACAGACGTGAAACTAACCGGCCTATAATTCCCCGCCTTTTGCCTGGCACCCTTCTTAAACAACGGCGTAACATTAGCCGTTTTCCAATCTTCCGGCACTTCCCTGGAATCCAGCGATGTCTGGAAAATAACCACCAAGGCATCCACTATCACCTCCGCCATTTCTTTCAGGACCCTCGGATGCATTCCATCCGGTCCTGGGGACTTGTCCACAATCAGCCCCTCCAGTCTGTCGAGCACCACCTCTCTAGTAACAGTAATGTCATTAAGACCCTCCAGTCCTACCACCTTTCCATCTCTAACATCCGGCAAATTATTCATGTCCTCCTCCGTGAAGACCGAAACAAAAAAGTTATTCAAGGCCTCAGCCATATCCCCATCCCCTACCACTAAGTCCCCCCTCTCATCCTCTAAGGGACCAACATTCACCCTAGCCAGCCTCTTCCTTTTTATATATTTATAAAAACTCGTGCTATCTTTTTTATATTAAGCGCTAGCCCAGCCTCATAGCTTCTCCTACCCTTCTTTATCAACTTCTTTGTTAATCTTTGTTGACATTTAAACCTCTCCCAATCCTCTTCTCGCCAACTACTCTTAGCTACTCTAAACGCCTCCGCTTTTAATTTAACACTTTCCTTCACCTCCTTCGTTATCCACGGCTTATTATCTCTCCTCCTACGGTCCTTTTTAACCATCGGAATAAATTTCTGCTGAGCACCAAGAAAGATCTCCTTAAAGATCCTCCACTGCTCCTCAGCAGACCTACCTTCCAACGCGCTCCCCCAGTCGACATTCGCCAATTCTTCTCTCATCCTACCATACTCCCCTCTGTTCAAACAAAGGACGCGTGTCCGAGAGACACACATGGACAGAAAAACAACAAGCGAGAGGGAGACAGACAGACAGATGGAGAGAGAGACACACAGAGGAAAAGAGTGAAAGAGAGAGAGGGGGAGACAGAGAGAGAGACAGACACAGACAGATGGAGAGAAATACACAGCGAGAAAAACTGCGAGAGGGAAAGACAAAGTGTCACAGAGAATTATAGACAAAGACTGAGACAATTAGACAGAAAGGCAGAGATAGTGTGAAAGATGGTGTGAGATTATTTCTGAGATCTTGCTGGTCACAGAGTCAGAATAACCACACAATTTTATTTTGGACAAGGCATTCGTGTGAAGAGCAAAACAGAGACACAAATTGGAGAAAGTTCACAACACAAACATAAAGTTACAAAAAACTGAGAAACATCAGAGAGAGAGAGAGAAAACAGGAAATACAAACAGAGGAAGAGACCGAGAGAAACATGGACACAAACCAGGGAGCGGAACAGCAACAACATCAACATGAGAAAAATAAAATACATCACAACACCCAGTGCAGGTAAGAGAAACTTTTAATAGAGAGAGAGAGAGAGAGAGAGAGAGAGACTATACCTGTGCTGGGAGTGTTTGATGGGGGTCAGTGTAGAGGGAGCTTTACTCTGTATCTAACCCCGTACTGTCCCTGTCCTGGGAGTGTTTGATGGGGACAGTGTAGAGGGAGCTTTACTCTGTATCTAACCCCGTGCTGTACCTGTCCTGGGAGTGTTTGATGGGGGGACAGTGTAGAGGGAGCTTTACTCTGTATCTAACCCCGTGCTGTACCTGTCCTGGGAGTGTTTGATGGGGACAGTGTAGAGGGAGCTTTACTCTGTACCTAACCCCGTGCTGTACCTGTCCTGGGAGTGTTTGATGGGGGGACAGTGTAGAGGGAGCTTTACTCTGTATCTAACCCCGTGCTGTACCTGTCCTGGGAGTGTTTGATGAGGACAGTGTAGAGGGAGCTTTACTCTGTATCTAACCCCGTGCTGTCCCTGTCCTGGGAGTGTTTGATGGGGGGACAGTGTAGAGGGAGCTTTACTCTGTATCTAACCCCGTGCTGTCCCTGTCCTGGGAGTGTTTGATGGGGGGGACAGTGTAGAGGGAGCTTTACTCTGTATCTAACCCCGTGCTGTACCTGTCCTGGGAGTGTTTGATGGGGGGACAGTGTAGACGGAGCTTTACTCTGTATCTAACCCCGTGCTGTACCTGTCCTGGGAGTGTTTGATGGGGGGACAGTGTAGAGGGAGCTTTACTCTGTATCTAACCCCGTGCTGTACTTGTCCTGGGAGTGTTTGATGGGGGGACAGTGTAGAGGGAGCTTTACTCTGTATCTAACCCCGTGCTGTACCTGTCCTGGGAGTGTTTGATGGGGGACAGTGTAGAGGGAGCTTTACTCTGTATCTAACCCCGTGCTGTACCTGTCCTGGGAGTGTTTGATGGGGAACAGTGTTCATGGAGACAGAAAGATTGAAGAACTTTTCGAACCTGATACAAAGATAAAAGACTGAGACTCATCTGAGAGAGAGAGAGATCGAGAAGGAGAGACAGACTGGTAGAAAGAGATACAGAAAGAGAGAGAGAGGAATAGATAGAGGCAGAGAGAGGGTGGGAGACGGAGAGACAGACAAAGAAAGAGAGAGAGAGACAGTGATAGAGAGAGAGAGGAAGGGAGGTAGAGACTTGGGAGACAAAAAGAGAGATAGGCAGACAGACAGAGCGAGTCTGATATCGAGACTGATAGAGAGAGGGGCAGACAGAGAGAGAGAGAGATAGAGACAGAGAGAGAGAGAGAGACAAAGACATAGACAGAGGGAGAGAGAGGGAGGGACAGGGAGAGTGTGAGATTGAGACACAGAGACAAAGACAGAGACAGAGGGGGAGAGAGACAGAGAGAGACAGAGACGGAGAGATAGAGAGAGAGGGAGAGTGGGAGAGAGCAAAAACAGTGAAAGAGAGAGACAAAGAGTCACAAACAGAGAGTTGGACAGAAAGACAGAGAGGGTTTGAAAGATGGTGTGAGATTATTTCTGCGATATTCCTGGACACAGAGTCAGAATAACCACACACTTTTATTTTGGGCGAAGTGTCAGTGTGAACAGGAAACAGAGACAGATATTGGAGGAAGTTCTCAACGCAGACATAAAGGTACAATAAACTGAGACACATCAGAGAGAGAGACAGAGACAGAGAGAAACTTGGACACAAACCAGGGAGCAAAACAGCAACAGCATCAAGATGAGAAACACCAAAAACATCACAACACCCTGTGCAGGTAAGAGAAACTTTTAATACAGAGAGAGAGAGACGGAGAGAGAGAGACGGAGAGAGAGAGACCATGTGAGAGAGAGCAAAAACAGTGAGATAGAGACAAAGAGTCACAAACAGAGAGTGAGACAGGAGGACAGAGAGAGTGTGAAAGATGGTGTGGGGTTGTTCCATGTGTTGATGTTTTGTCTCTTTTACTCCGCAGGTGGGTCGGTCCACCTTGTTGTCCAACGAGGGGCAAACACACGGTGGGTCGTACGCGGGCTGCCCTTGGATATTTCGAGAGTAGCCGAGTACTTCACCTCGTTCGTGTGAGCTTAAAACTGGACCAGATCCTGGGCACCCCGACAGCTCAGTGACTATCACTGTTCGCTGTGCAGACACATGGATTTGGGGCCGGTGTCTGTGGGGAGTGTGCACATTCTCCCCGTGTCTGCGTGGGTTTTCTCCGGGTGCTCCGGTTTCCTCCCACACCCCAAAGATGTGGTCTTAGGCTGATTGGGGTAACAAATTGTCCCTAAATTATCCTCCCCTGAATCTGGTTTCCAATGGGGGGGAACCATAAACACAGACATGGGTCAAGGGAGGAGGGAAAACACATTGTTAAAATGACAGCACAGACTCGATGGGCCGAATGGCCTGTTTCCCGGGCTGGGTTGTTCTTTGTTCTTTGTTTCTGAGATCTTCCTGGACACAGAGTCAGAATAACCGCACACTTTTATTTTGGGTGAACTGTCAGTGTGAACAGGAAAACAGAGACAGAAATTGGAGGAAGTTCTCAACACAAACATAAAGTTACAAAAAACTGAGACACAGCAGAGAGACAGAGAGAGAGAGACGGAGAGAGAGAGAGAGACGGAGAGAGAGAGAGAGACGGAGAGAGAGAGACGGAGAGAGAGACTGAAGGAAACAGGAGAGAGAGTCACAGAGTCACGGAGGTTTACAGCACGGAAACAGGCCCTTCGGCCCAACTTGTCCCTGCCACCCCTTTTCTTTGATACCCCTAAGCTAATCCCAATTGCCCCCATTTGCCCCATATCCCTCTATACCCATGGAACTGTCTCAATGCTTTTTAAAAGATAAAATTGTCCCCGCCTCTACTACTGCCTCTGGCAGCTCGTTCCAGACACTCACCACCCTCTGGGTGAAAAAATTACCCCTCTGGACCGTTCTGTATCTCTCCCCTCTCACCTTAAACCTCTGCCCTCTAGTTTTAGACTCCCCTACCTTTGGGGAAAAGATATTTGGGAAAGGAAAAGACAGAGAGAGACAGAGAGAGACAGAAAATGAAAGAAACAGACGAGAGAGAGAGAGAGAGACTGGCAGCATGAAATTTAATCTGAGCCCCTGCTGTACCTGTCCTGGGAGTGTTTGATGGGGACAGAGTAGAGGGAGCTTTACTCTGTATCTAACCCCGTGCTGTACCTGTCCTGGGAGTGTTTGATGGGGACAGAGTAGAGGGAGCTTTACTCTGTATCTAACCCCGTGCTGTACCTGTCCTGGGAGTGTTTGATGGGGACAGTGTAGAGGGAGCTTTACTCTGTATCTAACCCCGTGCTGTACCTGTCCTGGGAGTGTTTGATGGGGGGGACAGTGTAGAGGGAGCTTTACTCTGTATCTAACCTCGTGCTGTACCTGTCCTGGGAGTGTTTGATGGGGGGACAGTGTAGAGGGAGCTTTACTCTGTATCTAACCCCGTGTTGTCCCTGTCCTGGGAGTGTTTGATGGGGGGACAGTGTAGAGGGAGCTTTACTCTGTATCTAACCCCGTGCTGTACCTGTCCTGGGAGTGTTTGATGGGGACAGTGTAGAGGGAGCTTTACTCTGTATCTAACCCCGTGCTGTACCTGTCCTGGGAGTGTTTGATGGGGGGGACAGTGTAGAGGGAGCTTTACTCTGTATCTAACCCCGTGCTGTCCCTGTCCTGGGAGTGTTTGATGATGGGGGACAGTGTAGAGGGAGCTTTACTCTGTATCTAACCCCGTGCTGGACCTGTCCTGGGAGTGTTTGATGGGGGGGACAGTGTAGAGGGAGCTTTACTCTGTATCTAACCCCGTGCTGTACCTGTCCTGGGAGTGTTTGATGGGGACAGAGTAGAGGGAGCTTTACTCTGTATCTAACCCCGTGCTGTACCTGTCCTGGGAGTGTTTGATGGGGACAGAGTAGAGGGAGCTTTACTCTGTATCTAACCCCGTGCTGTACCTGTCCTGGGAGTGTTTGATGGGGACAGTGTAGAGGGAGCTTTACTCTGTATCTAACCCCGTGCTGTACCTGTCCTGGGAGTGTTTGATGGGGGGGACAGTGTAGAGGGAGCTTTACTCTGTATCTAACCCCGTGCTGTACCTGTCCTGGGAGTGTTTGATGGGGGGACAGTGTAGAGGGAGCTTTACTCTGTATCTAACCCCGTGCTGTACCTGTCCTGGGAGTGTTTGATGGGGGGACAGTGTAGAGGGAGCTTTACTCTGTATCTAACCCCGTGCTGTACCTGTCCTGGGAGTGTTTGATGGGGGGACAGTGTAGAGGGAGCTTTACTCTGTATCTAACCCCGTGCTGTACCTGTCCTGGGAGTGTTTGATGGGGGGACAGTGTAGAGGGAGCTTTACTCTGTATCTAACCCCGTGTTGTCCCTGTCCTGGGAGTGTTTGATGGGGGGACAGTGTAGAGGGAGCTTTACTCTGTATCTAACCCCGTGCTGTACCTGTCCTGGGAGTGTTTGATGGGGACAGTGTAGAGGGAGCTTTACTCTGTATCAAACCCCGTGCTGTACCTGTCCTGGGAGTGTTTGATGGGGGGGACAGTGTAGAGGGAGCTTTACTCTGTATCTAACCCCGTGCTGTCCCTGTCCTGGGAGTGTTTGATGATGGGGGACAGTGTAGAGGGAGCTTTACTCTGTATCTAACCCCGTGCTGGACCTGTCCTGGGAGTGTTTGATGGGGGGGACAGTGTAGAGGGAGCTTTACTCTGTATCTAACCCCGTGCTGTACCTGTCCTGGGAGTGTTTGATGGGCTGGCAGTGTAGAGGGAGTTTAGCCTGTGTTTAAAACTCATTGTTTTGTTCCTGTTGAATTGTTCTAGATAATTCTGAGTTAACGTACTCGGAACTGAATTTTGCTGAAGCCTCTCTGAAGCCTACGATCCACACAGCAGGTCAGTTACGGTTATCGTATGTCTGTCTTAAGGTACCGATGAGTCTCACATCTGCTCTATTTTAGTCACATCTCAGTTGCGTTGACGATGATGATGTTGGCCTAACTTAGTTCTTTCAATTAACTGTTGAGTTTGACTTCCCTGTGTATCTCACCGTTACTGAGGTGCATCAGACACGTAACTAATGTGTATCAGACCTGTACCTAAAGTGTATCAGACACATAGCTACGGTGTATCAGACTCGTAGCTAAGGTATCGCTGACACATAACTATGGTGTAACAGACACGCAACTACGGTGTATCAGACACGTAGCTACGGTGTATCAGACTCGTAGCTAAGGTATCGCTGACACATAACTATGGTGTAACAGACACACAACTATGGTGTATCAGACACGTAGTGAATGCGTACCAGACACGTAGCTACGGTGTAGCAGACACATAGCTCAGGTGTATCAGACATGTTGCTCAGGTGCATCAGTCACGTAGCTAATGTGTGTCAGACATGTTGCGAAGTTGTAACAAACATGTAGCTAATGTGTATCAGACACGTAGCTCAGTTGTGTCAGACACGTAGCTAAGATGTATCACATACGTAACTAATGTGCATCAGACACATCGCTAAGATGTGTCAGACACGTAGCTCAGGTGTATCAGACATGTAACTAAGGCGTAGAAGACATGTAGCCCAGGTCTGTCGGACATATCACAAAGGTGTAACAGACAGGTAACTAAGGTGGATCAGACATGTAACTAATGTTTTTCAGACATGGTGTAAGGTGTAACAGACATGTAGCTGTGGTCCAATACACAAACTAAGGTGCATCCATCATGTAGCTCAGGTGTCTCAGACTTGGAACTAAGATGTATCAGATACAGTTCTAATGTGCATCACACGTAGCTAAGGTGTATCAAACGCGTAACTAAGGTCTATCAGACACGTAGCTAAGGTGTATCAGACATGTAGCTAAGGTCTGTCAGACACGTAGCTGAGGTCTTTCAGACACGTAACTGAGATGCATCAGGAACGGAATGGAGGTGCATCGGGCATGTAACTATGTTGTATCAGAGATGTAGCTCAGGTGTAAAGACGCATAGTTATGGTGCATCAGACATGTAAGTAAGGTGTAACTGACACGTAACTAAGATGTAATGGACATGGAACTATGGTTCATCAGATACGTAACTAAAGTGTATCAGACACATCGCTGAAGTATAACTCTCAGAGATAAGGTGTTACTGAGGAGAAATCGAGCAGTAATTGAGATTGAAAACTGAGGTGAAACAGATGTGATGTTAACTGAAGTCATTCAGTCACAGAGGTTTACAACACGGATACAGGCCCTTTGGCCCAACCAGTCCATTGCCACCCCTTTTTATTAACCCACAAGCTAATCCCAATTACCAACATTTGCCCCATATCCCTCTATACCCATCGTACCCGTGTAACTGTCTAAATGCTTTTTAAAAGATAAAATTGTACCCGCCTCTACTACTGCCTCTGGCAGCTCGTTCCAGACACTCACCACCCTCTGGGTGAAAAAAATTGTCCCTCTGGACCCTTCTGTATCTCTCCCCTCTCACCTTAAACCTCTGCCCTCTAGTTTTAGACTCCCCTACCTTTGGGGAAAAGATATTGACTATCTCACTGATCTGTGCCCCCTCATTATTTTATAGACCTCTATAAGATCACCCCTCCTACGCTCCAGAGAAAAAAGTCCCAGTCTATCCCAGCCTCTCCTTATAACTCAATCCATCGAGTCCCCGGTAACATCCTAGTAAATCTTTTCCTGCGCTCTTTCTAGTTTAATAATATCCTTTCTATAATAGGGTGACCAGAACTGTACACAGTAATGTGTCACTTACTCCTTAGTTCCATGCCTGTTACACCCATATTACAAGTCCATTGCATCTGAGTTACATGTCTGCTACACCTGTTATAGATCTGTTACATCTGTTACATGTCTGTATCGTCTGTTGCGTGTCTGTTACACTTGAGTTACGTGCCTGTTACACCTGAGTTATGTGTCTGTTACACCTGACTTATGTTCTGTCAAGCCTGAATTATGTGGCTGTTATGCCTGAGTTACGTGTCTGTTACAAATGAATTATGTGTCCATCGCATTTCAGTTACGTCCCAGTTACGAGTGACTCCAGCGCACCTTGGATTTTTGCGCTGAGCCCATTGTTCCTGAGTCCTGCCTGCATTGTGTCTCAGTGATGTTTGCCCAACACCTCCAGCGCACGTCCGATGTATCTGAGCTGCGTGTCCCCTGAGATCTCAGCTAGGTGACCTCCACATCGTAGCTACGTGCTGGTTACAGCTCAGCCTCCAAGCCTGCTTGTTATACGTCAGACTGGGGGGTCGGGGAGAGTTAGGTTGTTACTAAGAGGCAGTTCCGTGCTGAGCGTGCGTAGCTGGGGAAGGAAGGGTTTGCGACGCACCGGGTTACGTTGCAGTTACGTCTCGGTCTGTGTCGTGGGGCTGATGCTCAGGTTGGGGGGGGGGGGAGGCGGTGGGGGTGAGTGCATTGCTGTGTGTTTGTCCTTTGGATTGAGCTCCATCACGTACCCAACCCCCCTCCAGGGACCCTCTGCGTCCCTCTCACCGTCTCTCATGCTCTCTCTCTCTCTCTCTCTCTCTCTCCCTCCGTCTCTCGCAGCCGAACCGGAGAAAACGTACGCTCCGATCGCAGTCGACTCGCAGAGAGGCCAACAGAACCCAGGGTCAGAGGCCACCCCGGGCAAAGGTCAGTCACCCTTGGGGGGTGTGGGGTCAGAGGTCAGAGGGTGGGTCAGGGCAGTCCGGGGGGAGGGGGGAGGGGGGACGAGGGGGATCGGAGTGAAAGGGGATTTACTTTTCCACCCGTGTTCAGACAAACAGGGAGAAAAAAACCCAGATCTCCCCAAAACGACCTCAATTCACCCGATTGGGGAAATTCTCACTGATATTCTCCCTATTTCTGTAAATACCTCGTGATCCTACACCCCCTCCCTATCTCTGTAACCCCCTCCAGCCCCCCTACACCCCCTCCCTATCTCTGTAACCTCCTCCAGCCCCCTCCACCCCCTCCCTATCTCTGTAACTTCCTCCACCCCACTACACCCCCTCCCTATCTCTGTAACCTCCCCCATCCCCCAACACCCCCTCCCTATCTCTGTAACCCCCTCCAGCCCCCCTACACCCCCTCCCTATCTCTGTAACCCCCTCCAGCCCCCCTACACCCCCTCCCTATCTCTGTAACCCCCTCCAGCCCCCTACACCCCCTCCCTATCTCTGTAACCCCCTCCAGCCCCCTACACCCCCTCCCTATCTCTGTAACCCCCTCCAGCCCCCTACACCCCCTCCCTATCTCTGTAACCCCCTCCAGCCCCCTACACCCCCTCCCTATCTCTGTAACCCCCTCCAGCCCCCTACACCCCCTCCCTATCTCTGTAACCTCCTCCAGCCCCCTACACCCCCTCCCTATCTCTGTAACCTCCTCCAGCCCCCGGCACCCCCTCCCTATCTCTGTAACCTCCTCCAGCCCCCTACACCCCCTCCCTATCTCTGTAACCCCCTCCAGCCCCCGGCACCCCCTCCCTATCTCTGTAACCTCCTCCAGCCCCCCTACACCCCCTCCCTATCTCTGTAACCTCCTCCAGCCCCCCTACACCCCCTCCCTATCTCTGTAACCCGCTCCAGCCCCCCTACACCCCCTCCCTATCTCTGTAACCCCCTCCAGTCCCCTACACCCCCTCCCTATCTCCGTAACCTCCTCCAGCCCCCTACACCCCCTCCCTATCTCTGTAACCTCCTCCAGCCCCCTACACCCCCTCCCTATCTCTGTAACCCCCTCCAGCCCCCTACACCCCCTCCCTATCTCTGTAACCTCCTCCAGCCCCCTACACCCCCACCCTATCTCTGTAACCTCCTCCAGCCCCCCTACACCCCCTCCCTATCTCTGTAACCCCCTCCAGCCCCCTACACCCCCTCCCTATCTCTGTAACCCCCTCCAGCCCCCTACACCCCCTCCCTATCTCTGTAACCCCCTCCAGCCCCCTACACCCCCTCCCTATCTCTGTAACCTCCTCCAGCCCCCTCCGCCCCCTCCCTATCTCTGTAACCTCCTCCAGCCCCCCTACACCCCCTCCCTATCTCTGTAACCTCCTCCAGCCCCCTACACCCCCTCCCTATCTCAGTAACCTCCTCCAGCCCCCTACACCCCCTCCCTATCTCTGTAACCTCCTCCAGCCCCCTCCACCCCCTCCCTATCTCTGTAACTTCCTCCACCCCACTACACCCCCTCCCTATCTCTGTAACCTCCCCCATCCCCCAACACCCCCTCCCTATCTCTGTAACCCCCTCCAGCCCCCTACACCCCCTCCCTATCTCTGTAACCCCCTCCAGCCCGCTACACCCCCTCCCTATCTCTGTAACCCCCTGCAGCCCCCTACACCCCCTCCCTATCTCTGTAACCCCCTCCAGCCCCCTCCAATTGGGTGAGATGTGTGTTGTTTATCTCTCTGAGGAATGGGGAGATGTCACCATTACCCGTCCCGTAAAGTTACACAAGGTTCCCGAACGTCTCAACTTCTCTGTTCCAGATCAAAGTCAACAGGAAACAGCTGGAGGAACCAACTCAAAAATATCCAGATCTCTCGGATTGGTCGCAATTCTCATCATAATCTCGCTTTTCGCAATAACCATCGGACTCACCGTATATGGTACATCAATAAATAACATCCTGTAACACTCTGATATACCCCACACCCCTCACTGTAACACTCTGATATATCCCACACCCCTCACTGTAACACTCTGATATATCCCACACCCCTCACTGTAACACTCTGATATATCCCACACCCCTCACTGTAACACTCTGATATATCCCACACCCCTCACTGTAACACTCTGATATATCCCACACCCCTCACTGTAACACTCTGATATATCCCACACCCCTCACTGTAACACTCTGATATATCCCACACCCCTCACTGTAACACTCTGATATATCCCACACCCCTCACTGTAACACTCTGATATCTCCCACACCCCTCACTGTAACACTCTGATATATCCCACACCCCTCACTGTAACACTCTGATATACCCCACACCCCTCACTGTAACACTCTGATATATCCCACACCCCTCACTGTAACACTCTGATATATCCCACACACCCCTCACTGTAACACTCTGATATATCCCACACCCCTCACTGTAACACTCTGATATATCCCACACCCCTCACTGTAACACTCTGATATATCCCACACCCCTCACTGTAACTCTCTGATATATCCCACACCCCTCACTGTAACACTCTGATATATCCGACACCCCTCACTGTAACACTCTGATATATCCCACACCCCTCACTGTGACACTCTGATATACCCCACACCCCTCACTGTAACACTCTGATATATCCCACACCCCTCACTGTAACACTCTGATATATCCCACACCCCTCACTGTAACACTCTGATATATCCCACACCCCTCACTGTAACACTCTGATATATCCCACACCCCTCACTGTAACACTCTGATATATCCCACACCCCTCACTGTAACACTCTGATATATCCCACACCCCTCACTGTAACACTCTGATATATCCCACACCCCTCACTGTAACACTCTGATATATCCCACACACCCCTCACTGTAACACTCTGATATATCCCACACCCCTCACTGTAACACTCTGATATATCCCACACCCCTCACTGTAACACTCTGATATATCCCACACCCCTCACTGTAACACTCTGGTATATCCCACACCCCTCACTGTAACACTCTGATATATCCCACACCCCTCACTATAACACTCTGATATATCCCACACCCCTCACTGTAACACTCTGATGTATCCCACACCCCTCACTGTAACACTCTGATATACCCCACACCCCTCACTGTAACACTCTGATATATCCCACACCCCTCACTGTGACACTCTGATCGATCCCACACCCCTCGCTGTAACACTCTGATATATCCCACACCCCTCACTGTAACACTCTGATATATCCCACACCCCTCACTGTAACACTCTGATATATCCCACACCCCTCACTGTAACACTCTGATATATCCCACACCCCTCACTGTAACACTCTGATATATCCCACACCCCTCACTGTAACACTCTGATATATCCCACACCCCTCACTGTGACACTCTGATCGATCCCACTCTCTCTCACTCTCACTCTCTCCCTTTCAGTCCTACAGTTGTCCCAGGATGTTTCCGAGGCTAAAAAGGAACAACGTACCCTGCGTGAGCGAGGCGATTGGCTAAACGCGTCTTTGTCCATCTCCCTGTGGAACTTGTCGGAGTTGAGTTGGAGATTCCAGAACTTGTCCGAGAGGTTTTCAGAGAGCAGACAGAAAGCGACCTTTCTCTGCGCTGCCCTCCGAAACATCTCAGGTGAGTCGCAGCAACAAGTCTCCCTCTCCCCACATTCTCCATCCTGTCCCTTTCTCCCCTTCCTGGATTCCTGATACCCCGTTCTCCTCACCATGGTCTGTTCCCGTGGGACAGGCTGGAGGCAGAGGGGCTGAGTGGCCTCTTCCCCTGTACCAGCACAGAGAGAAGGGGGCTGAATGGTCTGTTCCTGTTCCTGTGGAACAGGCTGGAGGCAGAGGGGCTGAGTGGCCTCTCCCCCTGTGCCAGCACAGAGAGAAGGGGGCTGAATGGTCTGTTCCTGTTCCCGTGGGACAGGCTGGAGGCAGAGGGGCTGAGTGGCCTCTCCCCCTATACCAGCACAGAGAGAAGGGGGCTGAATGGTCTGTTCCTGTTCCCGTGTAACAGGCTGGAGGCAGAGGGGCTGAGTGGCCTCCTCCAATTCCAATGTGTTTTATAAACTGATCACTTTCTTCTTCCGCAGAATCCCTCTGTCCGAGAGACTGGAAATTCCATAACTTCCACTGTTACAGAATCTCAACACGGAGAATAAATTGGAACGGAGCCAAAACACAATGTGAGGATCTAAACTCACATCTCCTCATCATCAATTCACAGCAGGAGCAGGTGAGAATGACAGCAAGAACTGTCAGAATGTCTGAGAGAGAAAATATCCCCCTGTACTGTCCCCATCAAACACTCCCAGGACAGGTACAGCACGGGGTTAGATACAGAGTAAAGCTCCCTCTACACTGTCCCCCATCAAACACTCCCAGGACAGGTACAGCACGGGGTTAGATACAGAGTAAAGCTCCCTCTACACTGTCCCCCCATCAAACACTCCCAGGACAGGTACAGCACGGGGTTAGATACAGAGTAAAGCTCCCTCTACACTGTCCCCCATCAAACACTCCCAGGACAGGTACAGCACAGGGTTAGATACAGAGTAAAGCTCCCTCTACACTGTCCCCCCATCAAACACTCCCAGGACAGGTACAGCACGGGGTTAGATACAGAGTAAAGCTCCCTCTACACTGTCCCCCCATCAAACACTCCCAGGACAGGTACAGCACGGGGTTAGATACAGAGTAAAGCTCCCTCTACACTGTCCCCCCTATCAAACACTCCCAGGACAGGCACAGCACTGGGTTAGATACAGAGTAAAGCTCCCTCGACACTGTCCCCCATCAAACACTCCCAGGACAGGGACAGCACGGGCTTAGATACAGAGTAAAGCTCCGTCTACACTGTCCCCCATCAAACACTCCCAGGACAGGTACAGCACGGGGTTAGATACAGAGTAAAGCTCCCTCTACACTGTCCCCCCCATCAAACACTCCCAGGACAGGTACAGCACGGGGTTAGATACAGAGTAAAGCTCCCTCTACACTGTCCCCCTATCAAACACTCCCTGGACAGGTACAGCACGGGCTTAGATACAGAGTAAAGCTCCCTCTACACTGTCCCCCATCAAACACTCCCAGGACAGGGACAGCACGGGGTTAGATACAGAGTAAAGCTCCCTCTACACTGTCGCCCCATCAAACACTCCCATGACAGGTACAGCACGGGGTTAGATACAGAGTAAAGCTCCCTCTACACTGTCCCCCTATCAAACACTCCCAGGACATGTACAGCAAGGGGTTAGATACAGAGTAAAGCTCCCTCTACACTGTCCCCCCATCAAACACTCCCAGGACATGTACAGCACGGGGTTAGATACAGAGTAAAGCTCCCTCCACACAGTCCCCCATCAAACACTCCCAGGACAGGCACAGCACGGGGTTAGATACAGAGTAAAGCTCCCTTTAAACTGTCCCCCATCAAACACTCCCAGGACAGGTACAGCACGGGCTTAGATACAGAGTAAAGGTCCCTCTACACTGTCCCCCATCAAACACTCCCAGGACAGGTACAGCACGGGGTTAGATACAGAGTAAAGCTCCCTCTACACTGTCCCCCTATCAAACACTCCCTGGACAGGTACAGCACGGGCTTAGATACAGAGTAAAGCTCCCTCTACACTGTCCCCCATCAAACACTCCCAGGACAGGGACAGCACGGGGTTAGATACAGAGTAAAGCTCCCTCTACACTGTCGCCCCATCAAACACTCCCATGACAGGTACAGCACGGGGTTAGATACAGAGTAAAGCTCCCTCTACACTGTCCCCCTATCAAACACTCCCAGGACATGTACAGCAAGGTGTTAGATACAGAGTAAAGCTCCCTCTACACTGTCCCCCCATCAAACACTCCCAGGACATGTACAGCACGGGGTTAGATACAGAGTAAAGCTCCCTCTACACTGTCCCCATCAAACACTCCCAGGACAGGTACAGCACGGGGTTAGATACAGAGTAAAGCTCCCTCTACACTGTCCCCCATCAAACACTCCCAGGACAGGTACAGCACGGGGTTAGATACAGAGTAAAGCTCCCTCTACACTGTCCCCCCCATCAAACACTCCCAGGACAGGCACAGCACGGGGTTAGATACAGAGTAAAGCTCCCTCTACACTGTCCCCCATCAAACACTCCCAGGACAGGGACAGCACGGGCTTAGATACAGAGTAAAGCTCCGTCTACACTGTCCCCCATCAAACACTCCCAGGACAGGTACAGCACGGGGTTAGATACAGAGTAAAGCTCCCTCTACACTGTCCCCCCCATCAAACACTCCCAGGACTGGGACAGCACAGGGTTAGATACAGAGTAAAGCTCCCTCCACACAGTCCCCCATCAAACACTCCCAGGACAGGCACAGCACGGGGTTAGATACAGAGTAAAGCTCCCTCTACACTGTCCCCCATCAAACACTCCCAGGACAGGAACAGCACGGGCTTAGATACAGAGTAAAGCTCCCTCTACACTGTCCCCCATCAAACACTCCCAGGACAGGTACAGCACAGGGTTAGATACAGAGTAAAGCTCCCTCTACACTGTCCCCCATCAAACACTCCCAGGACAGGTACAGCACGGGGTTAGATACAGAGTAAAGCTCCCTCTACACTGTCCCCCCCATCAAACACTCCCAGGACAGGTACAGCACGGGGTTAGATACAGAGTAAAGCTCCCTCTACACTGTCCCCCTATCAAACACTCCCTGGACAGGTACAGCACGGGCTTAGATACAGACTAAAGCTCCCTCTACACTGTCGCCCCATCAAACACTCCCAGGACAGGTACAGCACGGGGTTAGATACAGAGTAAAGCTCCCTCTACACTGTCCCCCCCATCAAACACTCCCAGGACAGGTACAGCACGGGGTTAGATACAGAGTAAACACAGAGATAAGGAGCTGTGTGTGTGTGAGTTGAGACAGTGACAGTAACTCCACAAACCTCGATCTTCCGCAGAATTTTGTAACCCAATCCTTGCCAAACAAGGATGATCAATATTTTATTGGACTCTCAGATGGAGAGAGTGAAGGAAACTGGAAATGGGTGGATGGGACCCCAGTGAGGTGAGTCCCAACATCACACCCGGATAGAGTGGGACAGTGGGATTAGTTTGGGGATTGATACAGGGCTATGGGGAGAGAGTGGGACAGTGGGATTAGTTTGGGGATTGATACAGGGCTATGGGGAGAGAGTGGGACAGTGGGATTAGTTTGGGGATTGATACAGGGCTATGGGGAGAGAGTGGGACAGTGGGATTAGATTGGGGATTGATACAGGGCTATGGGCAGAGAGTGGGACAGTGGGATTAGTTTGGGATTGATACAGGGCTATGGGGAGCGAGTGGGACAGTGGGATTAGTTTGGGGATTGATACAGGGCTATGGGGAGCGAGTGGGACAGTGGGATTAGTTTGGGGATTGATACAGGGCTATGGGGAGCGAGTGGGACAGTGGGACTAGTTTGGGATTGATACAGGGCTATGGGGAGAGAGTGGGGCAGTGGGATTAGTTTGGGATTGATACAGGGCTATGGGGAGAGAGTGGGGCAGTGGGATTAGTTTGGGAATGATACTGTGCTATGGGGAGAGAGTGGGACAGTGGGATTAGTTTGGGATTGATACAGGGCTATGGGGAGAGAGTGGGGCAGTGGGATTAGTTTGGGAATGATACTGTGCTATGGGGAGAGAGTGGGACAGTGGGATTAGATTGGGAATGATACAGGGCTATGGGGAGAGAGTGGGACAGTGGGATTAGTTTGGGATTGATACAGGGCTCTGGGGAGAGAGTGGGGCAGTGGGATTAGTTTGGGGATTGATACAGGGCTATGGGGAGAGAGTGGGACAGTGGGATTAGTTTTGGGATTGATACAGGGCTATGGGGAGAGAGTGAGACAGTGGGATTAGTTTGGGGATTGATACAGGGCTATGGGGAGAGAGTGGGACAGTGGGATTAGTTTGAGATTGATACAGGGCTATGGGGAGAGAGTGGGACAGTGGGATTAGTTTGGGGATTGATACAGGGCTATGGAGAGAGAGTGGGACAGTGGGATTAGTTTGGGGATTGATACAGGGCTATGGGGAGAGAGTGGGACAGTGGGATTAGTTTGAGATTGATACAGGGCTATGGGGAGAGAGTGGGACAGTGGGATTAGTTTGGGGATTGATACAGGGCTATGGGGAGAGAGTGGGACAGTGGGATTAGTTTGGGTTTGATACAGGGCTATGGGGAGAGAGTGGGACAGTGGGATTAGTTTGGGGATTGATACAGGGCTATGGGGAGAGAGTGGGACAGTGGGATTAGTTTGGGGATTGATACAGGGCTATGGAGAGAGAGTGGGACAGTGGGATTAGTTTGGGGATTGATACAGGGCTATGGGGAGAGAGTGGGGCAGTGGGATTAGTTTGGGGATTGATACAGGGCTATGGGGAGAGAGTGGGACAGTGGGATTAGTTTGGGGATTGATACAGGGCTATGGGGAGAGAGTGGGACAGTGGGATTAGTTTGGGGATTGATACAGGGCTATGGAGAGAGAGTGGGACAGTGGGATTAGTTTTGGGATTGATACAGGGCTATGGGGAGAGAGTGGGACAGTGGGATTAGTTTGGGGATTGATACAGGGCTATGGGGAGAGAGTGGGACAGTGGGATTAGTTTGGGGATTGATACAGGGCTATGGGGAGAGAGTGGGGCAGTGGGATTAGTTTGGGGATTGATACAGGGCTATGGGGAGAGAGTGGGACAGTGGGATTAGTTTGGGATTGATACAGGGCTATGGGGAGAGAGCGGGACAGTGGGATTAGTTTGGGATTGATACAGGGCTATGGGGAGAGAGTGGGGCAGTGGGATTAGTTTGTGGATTGATACAGGGCTATGGGGAGAGAGTGGGACAGTGGGATTAGTTTGGGGATTGATACAGGGCTATGGGGAGAGAGTGGGACAGTGGGATTAGTTTGAGGTTGATACAGGGCTATGGGGAGAGTGGGACAGTGGGATTAGTTTGGGGATTGATACAGGGCTATGGGGAGAGAGTGGGACAGTGGGATTAGTTTGGGATTGATACAGGGCTATGGGGAGAGAGTGGGTCAGTGGGATTAGTTTGGGATTGATACAGGGCTATGGGGAGAGAGTGGGACAGTGGGATTAGTTTGGGATTGATACAGGGCTATGGGGAGAGTGGGACAGTGGGATTAGTTTGGGGATTGATACAGGGCTATGGGGAGAGAGTGGGACAGTGGGATTAGTTTGGGATTGATGTGGATGTGTTGGAATGTGTTCCTACTTCTGAAAGGAATTTATTTGATTTTTTTTGCAGTCTCAGTGATTCTCATTGGCTGCCGAATCAACCGGATAATTATAATAAAGCTGAGGACTGTGGCACATTTTCGAAAGAATACCGTAAAGAGAATTTTGGCTGGAATGATGTCCCCTGTTCCTCGGAATTCCCTTTTATCTGTGAGAAACCGGCTCCATCCTGGATCGGGGCAGCTGACTTTGAGAAATATTGTCCCTGAAGAGAGACTGGGACACAGAACGAGAGACTCAGGATTGTGTAAAGATCCCTACCCCCTCCATCCTTAGCCTCAACCCCCCCACTGTCCATATATTCCCCAGTGTGTCCTCTCTCTGTATCCCTCTGTTCCCCAGTGTGTCCTCTCTCTGTATCCCTCTGTTCCTCAGTGTGTCCTCTCTCTGTCTCCCTCTGTTCCCCAGTGTGTCCTCTCTCTGTATCCCTCTGTTCCCCAGTGTGTCCTCTCTCTGTCTCCCTCTGTTCCCCAGTGTGTCCTCTCTCTGTATCCCTCTGTTCCCCCGTGTGTCCTCTCTCTGTATCCCTCTGTTCCCCAGTGTGTCCTCTCTCTGTATCCCTCTGTTCCCCAGTGTGTCCTCTCTCTGTATCCCTCTGTTCTCCAGTGTGTCCTCTCTCTGTATCCCTCTGTTCCCCAGTGTGTCCTCTCTCTGTATCCTTCTGTTCCCCAGTGTGCCCTCTCTCTGTATCCCTCTGTTCCCCAGTGTGCCCTCTCTCTCTGTATCCCTGTGTTCCCCAGTGTGTCCTCTCTCTGTATCCCTCTGTTCCCCAGTGTGTCCTCTCTCTGTATCCCTTTGTTCCCCAGTGTGTCCTCTCTCTGTCTCCCTCTGTTCCCCAGTGTGTTCTCTCTCTGTATCCCTCTGTTGCCCAGTGTGTCCTCTCTCTGTATCCCTCTGTTCCCCAGTGTGTCCTCTCTCTGTATCCTTCTGTTCCCCAGTGTGTCCTCTCTCTGTATCCCTCTGTTCCCCAGTGTGTTCTCTCTCTGTATCCCTCTGTTCCCCACTGTGTCCTCTCTCTGTATCCCTCTGTTCCCCAGTGTGTCCTCTCTCAGCTGTTCCCATCTTCCCATCTCCCTCCCATTCCCTTTTCCCTTCCCCCCAGCCCCAATCTCCCATTCCCCCACTCTGCTTCCCTGCAATAGAGCCCATTTGTCTTTGAATGTATGTATATAAGCAAACCTGAATAAACCAGTGTAGTTGGGTATGTGCGCTCCCTGTGTGTGTGCACTACCCAGAGTTTCTGTCCCACAACGATATCCCAGATTGTAGATTTCTCTGCTTTTTGGAAGCTTCCGGTAAATCAGCAACAGAACTGTGTGTTTTTTATTGCTGAGAATAATGCTTTAAAATCTCCTTGATTGGAATTTGTCTGCACTTGTGGTTGGACTGACCTTCCAAGATATCTGCATTGAGGGGGTATTTCTGAGCTGTTTGAACTCTCTCTCTTGTGGGTTATATTGAGGGTTAAGTGTTTGTTTTGTGAACCGGATGGGTTTACACAGTCGCCCTGACAACGACTGGCTTTGCGACCGCAGATATTTCATTGGATTTAAATTCCACCATCCGCCACGGTGGGATTCGAACCCTTTCTCCCCCCGAGCATTATCCTGGGTCTCTGGATTACTAGCCCAGCGGCAATGCCACTGCGCCACCATCCTGTGGGCTTGTGCGCTCTCAGTTCCTTTCTGTTTAGCCTGCCCGGGGCTGTTATTGATAAACTGCACTCCAACCTTTGACTCAGCTGAGACGCTCATCGAAGCAAGAACGCCCTGAGGTTGCTGTGGAGAAAAATTGCTGAGGTTTGGAGCGATGCTTTAAAAGGGGGAAATCGCTGTGTTCTGTTTGTCTTTTTGTTCCATCGTTTTATTTTTTGAAGATAAACTAACCAGGAGATGGTAGATATCCGGGTCGGTTGCGGTGAACCCAGTTACTCAGTTTGGAGACGCGTTCCGGGGGATTGGATCAGACCCAGGAGCTTCTGTTTAACGGGACGAGAATCCCAGCGACAGAATAGATGCCACACGATCGTCAAGGTGTGTCTGGCGGGTCACAGAGTGTGAGCATCAGTGTCACCAACACTTGGAGCAGGAGTTTGTGTATTTACCATATCTTATTCGCTCCATGTATCGATTCACTCGTTACTGCGTGTGTTTTTTTTCTGTTTAAGTTTATATATTAAAGATTCTCTTTGATCTTGGAGTCCTGTTGCTTATTTCCTGCCTCTAGACCCTGCCACACATTCTACACTTTCAATGAGTGAGATCTCTCAAAGCCAGTTGTGGACAAGTATCCGGATTCTCCTGTCCTCCCCCCCAGCCCCGGGGACAGGACAGCCGGTCCGGGAGAGTTGAGTCCTGGTCACCTTGTAACCCCGTTTCTGGAATAGCAAAAACATCACTCTTGCTTGATTCTCCCAACTCATCCATCTCGTTCCAAACTCTTCCTGAATTCGGATAAAGTACATTTTGCCTCGATTTGTTTGACACTTGTTTAAAAGTCTTGGTTTGATCCCAGTGGGATATTTTGGTTTCCTTCCCCGTTCTGTCACACTGTGACAGTCACATTCCTCCCTCACTATCCTGTGCCAATCCACCCTAACCTGCACATCTTTGGACACTAAGGGACAATTTAGCATGGCCAATCCACGCTAACTTACACATCTTTGGACTGTGGGAGGAAACCCCCGCAGACACGGGGAGAATGTGCAGACTCCGGCGGGGGGACACACACAGCGACCCGAGCCGGGAATCGAACCCGGGGTCCCTGACACCGTGAGGCAGCAGTGCTCACCACTCTGCTGCCCCAGTCTGAGTTTCCTGTTCAAAAATCACTGACCAGCTCTCCGATCTTTAGACTGGGCTTTCCAATTCGCCGAGGCACTGACCCCTGACCATCCACCCCCCCCCCACCCCCCCCCCCGAACCCCCCACTCTTTAGTTTCAAGCCCTCTCTCCTTCCCTCCCCCCCAGTCCGCAGTTCCCAGTGTGGTTGAGACGTGAGACCATCCCAGTGATACAGTGCCCACTTTCCCCAGTTCTGATGCCAGTGTCCCAGGCACCGATGACCCACTTCACCCACTCCAGACTTTGAGCCCAATCTGGCTCTCTCTCATTTCACGCACACTTTGCCAACCTGCGAGCTGCTCAGGGAGAATTCCCCAGCTTAGAAATTGGATCTTTCCCATCTTTCACTTGGAGCCAAACTCCTCAATCCTCCGACAGAGAAACTCTTTCCTCCTTCCACCCGTGTGGTTGGTGCCAACGTGGACCAGGAAAACGGGATCCTTCCCCATTCCCAACCCAACGTCTCCACCAACCAGAGCAGATGTCCCAAACCGGGGAACCGGGCAGACAACAACAACCCGGATATCGAGAAACACCAACAAACTCAACAACAACCCCGACATTGAGAAAGACCAACAAACTCAACAACAACACCAACATTGAGAAACACCAACAAACTCAACAACAACCCCGACATTGAGAAACACCAACAAACTCAACAACAACCCCAATTGAGAATCACCAACAAACTCAACAACAACCCCACGATTGAGAAACACCAACAAATTCAAGAACAACCGAAACATTGAGAAAAAACAACAACTTCAACAACAACCCCAACATTGAGAAACACCAACAAACTCAACAACAACCCCAGCATTGAGAAACACCAACAAGTTCAACAACAACCCTAACATTGAGAAACACCAACAAATTCAACAACAACCCCTACATTGAGACACACCAACAACTTCAACAACAACCCCAACACCGAGAAACACCAACAAAGTCAACAACAACCCCAACTTTGAGTAATACCAACAATTTCAACAACAACCCCAACACTGAGAAATACAAGCAAAATCAACAAAACCACAACATTGAGGAAAAGCCAACAAACTCAACAACAACCCCTACATCGAGGAACACCAAGAAACTCAGCAACAACACCAACATTGAGAAACACCAACAATTTCAACAACAAACTCAATGTTGAGAAACACCAACAATTTGAACAATAAACCCAACATTGAGAAACACCAGAAACTCAACAACAACCCCAACATTGAGAAATACTAATAAATAGAACAAACACCCAAAATTAAGTAACACCCACCAACAACCACAACATTGAGAAACAACAACAAGCTCAACAACAACCCCACTATTGAGAAACACTCACAAATCCAAGAACAACCTCAACACTGAGAAACACCAACAAATTCAACAACAACCCCAACATTGAGAAACACCAACAAGGTCAACAACAACCCCAACATTGAGACACACCAACAAATTCAACAACAACCCTTACATAGAGAAACACCAACAACTTCAACAACAAACCCAACATTGAGAAACACCAACAAATTCAACAACAACCCCGACATTGAGGAAAAGCCAACAAACTCAACAACAACCCCAACATTGCGAAACACCCACAAATTAAACAACAAACCCAACATTGAGAAACACCAACAAATTCAACAACAACCCCAAAATTGAGAAACACCAACAAACTCAACAACAACCCCAACATTGAGAAACACCGACCAATTCAACAACAACCCCAACATTGAGAAAAACAAACAAGTTCAACAACACCTACATTGAGAAACACCAAGAACTTCAACAACAACCACAACATTGAGAAACACCAACAAAGTCAACAACAACCCCGAAATTGAGAAACACCAACAAATTCAACAACAACCCTTACATAGAGAAACACCAACAAATTCAACAACAAACCTTACATAGAGAAACACCAACAACTTCAACAACAAACCCAACATTGAGAAACACCAACAAATTCAACAAAAACCCCAAAATTGAGAAACAACAATAAACTCAACAACATCCCCAACATTGAGAAACACCAACCAATTCAACAACATCCCAAACATTGAGAAACACACACCAACTCAACAACAACCCGGACATTGAGAAATACCAACAACTTCAACAAAAACCCCAACATTGAGAAACACCACAAACTCAACAACTGCAACATTGAGAAACACTAACAATTTCAACAACAACCCCAACATTGAGAAACACCAACAACTTCAACAAAAACCACAATATTGAGGAAAAGCCTACAAACTCAACAACAAAACCAACATTGAGAAATACCAACATACTCAATAACAACTCCGACATTGAGAAACATCAACCAACTCAACAACAACCCAAACATTGAGAAACACCAACAATTTCAGCAACAACCCCAACATTGAGAAACACCAAGAAACTCACCGACAACCCCAACATTGAGAAACACCAACAAAGTCAACAACAACCCTGACATTGAGAAACACCAACAAATTCAACAACAACCCTTACATAGAGAAACACGAACAAATTCAACAACAAACCTTACATAGAGAAACACCAACAACTTCAACAACAACCACAACATTGAGAAACACCAACAAGCTCAACAACAACCCCAACATTGAGAAACACCAACAAACTCAACAACAAACCCAACATTGAGAAACACCAACCAATTCAACAACAACCCAAACATTGAGAAACACCCACCAACTCAACAACAACCCGGACATTGAGAAACACCAACAACTTCAACAAAAACCCCAACATTGGGAAACACCACAAACTCAACAACTGCAACATTGAGAACCACCAACAATTTCAACAACAACCCCAACATTGAGAAACACCAACAACTTCAACAAAAACCACAATATTGAGGAAAATTCTACAAACTCGACAACAAAACCAACATTGAGAAATACCAACATACTCAATAACAACTCCGACATTGAGAAACACCAACGAACTCAACAACAACCCAAATATTGAGAAACACCAACAATTTCAGCAACAACCCCAACATTGAGAAACACCAAGAAACTCACCAACAACCTCAACATTGAGAAACACCAACAAATTCAACAACAACCTCAACATTGAGAAACACCAACAATTTCAACAACAACCCCATCATTGAGAAAAAGCAACAAACTCAACAACAGCCCCGGCATTGAAAAACACCAACAAGCTCAACAGTCACCCCAACATTGAGAAACACCAACAAAGTCAACAAGAACACCGACATTGAGAAACACCATCAAACTCAACAACAACCCCAACATTGAGAAACACCAACCAATTCAACAACAACCTCAACATTGAGAAACACGACCAAATTCAACAACAACCCTTACATAGAGAAACACCAACAACTTCTACAACAACCACAACATTAAGAAACACCAACAAGCTCAACAACAACCCCAACATTGAGAAACACCAACAAACTCAACAACACACCCAACATTGAGAAACACCAACCAATTCAAGTACAAACCCAACATTGAGAAACACCAACAATTTCAACAACAACCCAAACATTGAAAAACACCAACAAACTCAACAGTCACCCCAACATTGAGAAACACCAACAAAGTCAACAACAACCCTGACATTGACAAACACCAGCAAACTCAACAACAACCCCACTATTGAGAAACACGAACAATTTCAAGAACAACCCCAACATTGAGAAACACCAACAAGTTCAACAACAACCCCAACATTGAGAAACACCAACAAATTCAACAACAACCCTTACAGAGAGAAAGAGCAACATATTGAACAACAACCCCAACCATGAGGACAAGCCAACAAACTGAACAAGAATACCAACAGTGAGAAACACCAACAAATTCAACAACATCCCCAACATTGAGAAACACCAACAAACTCAGCAACAACCCCAACATTGAGAAACACCAACCAATTCAACAACAACCCCAACATTGAGAAACACGAACAAGTTCAACAACAACTCCTACATTGAGAAGCACCAACAACTTCAACAACAACCACAACATTGAGAAACAACAACAATCTCAACAACAACCCCAACATTGAGAAACACCAACAAACTCAACAACAACCTCAACATTGAGAAACACCAACCAATTCAACAACAACCCCAACATTGAGAAACACCAACAAGTTCAACACAACCCCAACATTGAGGAATACCAACAAATTCAAGAACAAACCCAACATTGAGAAACACCAACAAAGTCAACAACAACCCCAAACTTGAGAAACACCAAGCAATTCAACAACAACCCCAACATTGAGAAACACCAACAAACTCAACAACAACCTCAACATTGAGAAACACCAACCAATTCAACAACAACCCCAACATTGAGAAACACCAACAAGTTCAACACAACCCCAACATTGAGGAATGCCAACAAATTCAAGAACAAACCCAACATTGAGAAACACCAACAAAGTCAACAACAACCCCAAAATTGAGAAACACCAAGCAATTCAACAACAACCCCAACATTGAGAAACACGAACAAATTCAACAACAACACCTAGATTGAGAAACACCAACAACTTCAACAACAACCACAACATTGAGAAACAACAACAAGCTCAACAACAACCCCCACATTGAGAAATACCAACCAATTCAACAACAAACTCAACATTGAAGAACACCAACAAATTCAACAACAAGCCCAACATTGAGAAACACCAACAAACTCAACAACGTCCCCAACATTGAGAAACACCAACCAATTCAACAACAACCCGAACATTGAGAAACACCAACAAACTCAATAACAACCACAACATTAAGAAACACCAACAAATTCAACAACAACATCAGCATTGAGAAACACCAACAAACTCAACAACAACCCCAACATTTAGAAACACCAACAAGTTCAACAACAACCTCAACATTGAGAAACACCAACAAATTCAACGAAAAAACTTACACTGCGAAACACCAACAAACTCAACAACAACCTCAATGTTGAGAAATACCAACAAATTCAACAACATCCCAACATTGAGAAACACCAAGAAATTCAACAACAACCCCAACATTGAGAAACACCAACAAACTCAACAACAACCCCAACAATGAGAAAAACCAACAAATTCAACAACAACCCCAACATTGAGGAAAAGCCAACAAACTCAACAACAACCCCAACATTGAGGACAAGCCAATAAACTCAACAACAACCCCAACATTGAGAAACACCACCAAATTCAACAACAACCCCAACATTGAGGAAAAGCCAACAAACTCAACAACAACCCCAACATTGAGGAAAAGCCAATAAACTCAACAACAACCCCAACAGTGAGAAACACCAACAAATTCAACAACAAACCCAAAATTGAGAAACACCAACAAACTCAAGAACAACACCAACATTGAGAAATACCAGCAAATTCAACAACAACCCCAAAGTTGAGAAACACCAACAAATTCAACAACAAACCCAACATTGAGAAACACCAACAAATTCAACAACAGCCCCAACAATCAGAAGCACCAAGAAATTCAACAACAACCCCAACATTGAGGAAAAGCCAACAAACTCAACAACAACCCCAACATTGAGTAACACCAACAATTTCAACAACAACCCCCTCACTGAGAAACACCAACAAACTCAACAAGAACCCCAACATTGAGGAACACCAACAAATTCAACAACAACTTCAACGTTGAGAAACACCAACATATTCAACAACAAACCCAACATTGAGAAACACCAACAAGTTCAACAACAACCTTAAAATTGAGAAACACCAACAAATTCAACAACAACCTCAACATTGAGAAACGCCAACAAATTTAACAACAACCCCAACATTGAGAAACACCAACAGATTCAACAACTGGTGCAAAGAGACATTGATAGGATGCAGAGCTGGGCCAAAAAGTGGCAGATGGAGTTTAACCCTGATAAGCACGAGGTGATTCATTTTGGTAGGACAAACTTGAATGTGGATTACAGGGTCAACGGCAGGGTTCTGAGGAATGTGGAGGAACAGAGAGATCTTGGGGTTCATACCCACAGATCTCTGAAGATTGCCACTCAAGTGGATAGAACCGTGAAGAAGGCTTATAGTGTGTTAGCATTTATTAACAGGAGGGGTTTGAGTTTAAGAGCCGTGGGGTTATGCTGCAACTATACCGGACCTTGGAGAGACCACATTTGTAATATTGTGTTCAGTTCTGTTCACCACAGGATGTGGAAGCATTGGAGAGAGTGCAGAGGAGATTTACCAGGATGCTGCCTGGTTTGGAGGGTAGGTCTTATGAGGAAAGGTTGAGGAAGCTGGGGCTTTTCTCTTTGGAGCGGAGGAGGATGAGAGGCGACTTAATCGAGGTTTAGAAGATGATGAGGGGGGATTTATAGAGTGGACGTGCAGAGACGATTTCCTTGGGTGGATGTGGCGTTACTCGGGGGCATAACTATAAGATTCATGGTGGGAGATAGAGGAGGGATGTCTGAGATATATTCTTTACTCAGAGAGTGGTTGGGGTGTGGAATACACTGCCTACTGTGAGTCGGACGCTTTAGGAACTTTCCAGCGGTTATTGGATTGGCACATGGAGCACACCAGAATGATAGGGAGTGGGATAGCTTGATCTTGGGTTCGGACACAGCTCGGCACAACATTGAGGCCCTGTACGGTGCTGTTCTGTCCTATGTTCTATGTAACCTCAACGTGAAGAAACACCAATAAATTCAACAACAACCTCAACATTGAGAAACACCAACAAAATCAACAACAGCACCAACATCGAGTAACACCAACAATTTCAACAACAACCCCAACACTGAGAAACACCAACAAATTCAACAACAACCTCAACATTGAGAAACGCCAACAAATTTAACAACAACCTCAACATCGGCAGAGAGAGAGAGAGAGAGAGAGAGAGAGACAAAGAGGGAGAGAATGAGAGGGAGAGAGAGACCGAGAGAGACAGAGAGAGAGGGAGAGAGACAGAGACAGAGAGAGAGAAAGTGAGAGAGGGAGAGAGACGAAGAGAGGCAGAGAGAGAGAGAGACAGAGAGCGAGAGAAAAAGCGGAGAGGGAGAGATACAGAGGGAGACAGGAAGAGAGAGACAGAGAGAGAGAGAGAGACGGAGAGAGAGAGAGAGAATGAGAGAGAAAGAGAGAGAGAGTGAGACAGAGAGAGAGAGAGAGACAGAGAGAGAATGAGATACAGACAGATACAACGATGGAGCGGGGAAAAAACTACATCACCACGAGAAACAGCAGAAAAACCACATCAGCAGCAGTGTGGGTCAGAGAAACAGTCTGGGAGAGGGTACAGAGATAGGGAGGGGGTGTAGGGGGCTGGAGGAGGTTACAGAGATAAGGAGGGGGTGTAGGCATTGGAGGAGGTTGCAGAGATAGGGAGGGGGTGTAGGGGGGCTGGAGGAGGTTACAGAGATAGGGAGGGGGTGTAGGCATTGGAGGAGGTTGCAGAGATAGGGAGGGGGTGTAGGGGGGCTGGAGGGGGTTACAGAGATAGGGAGGGGGTGTAAGGGGTGGAGGGGGTGGAGGGGGTTACAGAGATAGGGAGGGGGTGTAAGGGGTGGAGGGGGTTACAGAGATAGGGAGGGGGTGTAAGGGGTGGAGGGGGTTACAGAGATAGGGAGGGGGTGTAGGGGGCTGGAGGGGGTTACAGAGATAGGGAGGGGGTGTAGGGGGCTGGAGGAGGTTACAGGGATAGGGAGGGGGTGTAGGGGGTTGGAGCGGGTTACAGAGATAGGGAGGGGGTGTAGGGGGCTGGAGGGGGTTACAGAGATAGGGAGGGGGTGTAGGGGGCTGGAGGGGGTTACAGAGATAGGGAGGGGGTGTAGGGGGCTGGAGGAGGTTACAGAGATAGGGAGGGGGTGTAGGGGGCTGGAGGAGGTTACAGGGATAGGGAGGGGGTGTAGGGGGGCTGGAGGAGGTTACAGAGATAGGGAGGGGGTGTAGGATCAGGAGGTATTTACAGAAATAGGGAGAATATCAGTGAGAATTTCCCCAATCGGGTGAATTGAGGTCGTTTTGGGGAGATCTGGGTTTTTTCTCCCTGTTTGTCTGAACACGGGTGGAAAAGTAAATCCCCTTTCACTCCGATCCCCCTCGTCCCCCCTCCCCCCTCCCCCCGGACTGCCCTGACCCACCCTGACCTCTGACCCCACACCCCGAGGGTGACTGACCTTTGCCCGGGGTGGCCTCTGACCCTGGGTTCTGTTGGCCTCTCTGCGAGTCGACTGCGATCTGACCGTACGTTGTCTCTGGTTCGGTTGCGAGAGACGGAGGGAGAGAACGTGAGGCAGTGCGAGGGACGCGGAGGGTCTCCGGGGTTGGGGGGGGGTTGGGTACGTGATGGAGCGCAATCCAATGGACAAACACACAGCAACGATGCACTCACCCCCGCCGCCGCCCCCCCCCCCCCCACCCCACCTGAGCATCAGCCCCACGACACAGACCGAGACGTAACCGCAACGTAACCCGGTGCGTCGCAAACCCTTCCTTCCCCAGCAACGCACGCTCAGCACGGAACTGCCTCTTAGTAACGACCTAACTCTCCCCGACCCCCCAGTCTGACGTATAACAAGCAGGCTTGGAGGCTGAGCTGTAACCAGCACGTAGCTACGATGTGGAGGTCACCTAGCTGAGGTCTCAGGGGACACGCAGCTCAGATACATCGGACGTGCGCTGGAGGTGTTGGGCAAACATCACTGAGACGCAATGCAGGCAGGACTCAGGAACAATGGGCTCAGTGCAAAAATCAAAGGTGCGCTGGAGTCACTCGTAACTGGGACGTAACTAAAATGCGATGGACACATAATTCATTTGTAACAGACACGGAACTCAGGCATAACAGCCACATAATTCAGGCATGACAGAACATAAGTCAGGTGTAACAGACACATAACTCAGGTGTAACAGGCACGTAACTCAAGTGTAACAGGCACGTAACAGACGATACAGACATGTAACAGGTGTAACAGATCTATAACAGGCGTAGCAGACATGTAACTCAGATGCAATGGACTTGTAATATGGGTGTAACAGGCATGGAACTAAGGAGTAAGTGACACATTACTGTGTCCAGTTCTGGTCACCCAATTATAGAAAGGATATTATTAAACTAGAAAGAAAAGATTTACTAGGATGTTACCGGGGACTTGATGGATTGAGTTATAAGGAGAGGCTGGGATAGACTGGGACTTTTTTCTCTGGAGCGTAGAGGGGTGATCTTATAGAGGTCTATAAAATAATGAGGGGGCACAGATCAGCGAGATAGTCAATATCTTTTCCCCCAAAGGTAGGGGAGTCTAAAACTAGAGGGCAGAGGTTTAAGGTGAGAGGGGAGAGATACAGAAGGGTCCAGAGGGGACAATTTTTTTCACCCAGAGGGTGGTGAGTGTCTGGAACGAGCTGCCAGAGGCAGTAGTAGAGGAGGGGACAATTTTATCTTTTAAAAAGCATTTAGACAGTTACACGGGTACGATGGGTCTAGAGGGATATGGGCCAAATGTGGGCAATTGGGATTAGCTTTGGGGTTTAAAACAAAAGGGGTGGAATGGACAGGTTGGGCCGAAGGGCCTGTATCCGTGTTGTAAACCCCTGTGACTGAATGACTTCAGTTAGCATCACATCTGTTTCACCTCAGTTTTGCGCCTATTCAATCTCAATTACTGCTCGATTTCTCCTCAGTAACACCTTATCTCTGAGAGTTACACTTCAGCGACGTGTCTGATACACTTTAGTTACGTATCTGATGAACCCTAGTTCCATGTCCATTACATCTTAGTTACGTGTCAGTTACACCTTACTTACATGTCTGATGCACCATAACAATGCGTCTTTACACCTTAGCTACATCTCTGACACAACTTAGTTACATGTCCGATGCACTTCCGTTACGTTCCTGATGCATCTTAGTTACGTGTCTGATAAATCTTAATTCTGTGTCTCTTACACCTTACTTACACATCTTATAGACCTTAGCTACGTGTCTGATAGACCTTAGCTACGTGTTTGATAGACCTTAGCTACGTGTCTGATCAACCTTAGCTACGTGTCTGATACACCTTAGCTATGTGTTTGATACACCTTAGCAATGTGTTTGATACACCTTAGCTACGTGTCTGATACACCTTAGAACTGTATCTGATACATCTTAGTTCCAAGTCTGAGACACTTGAGCTTCATGTTGTATGCACCTTAGTTATGTGTGTATTGGACCACAGCTACATGTCTGTTACACCTTACACCATGTCTGAAAAACATTAGTTACATGTCTGATCCACCTTGGTTACATGTCTGTTACACCTTCGCGATATGTCCGACAGACCTGGGCTTCATGTCTTCTACACCTTAGTTACATGTCTGATGCACCTTAGCTACGTGTCTGACACATCTTAGCGATGTGTCCGATGCATGTCAGTTACGTATGCGATACATCTTAGCTACGTATCTGACACAACAAAGCTACGCGTCTGATACACATTAGCTACATGTTTGTTACAACTTCGCAACATGTCTGACGCACATTAGCTAAGTGACTGATGCACCTGAGCAACATGTCTGATACACCTGAGCTATGTGTCTGTTACACCGTAGCTATGTGTCTGGTACGCCTTCGCTACGTGTCTGATACAGCGTAGTTACGTGTCTGTTACACCATAGTTATGTGTCTGCTACACCATAGCTACGAGTCTGATACACCGTAGCTACGTGTCTGATACACTTTAGGTACAGGTCTGATACACATTAGTTACGTGTCTGATGCACCTCAGTAACGGTGAGGTGCACAGGGAAGTCGAACTCAACAGTTAATTCAAAGAACTAAGTTAGGCCAACATCATCATCGTCAAAGCAACTGAGATGTGACTAAAATAGAGCAGATGTGAGACTCATCGGTACCTTAAGACAGACATACAATATCCGTAACTGACCTGCTGCGTGGATCGTAGGCGTCTGAGAGGCTTCAGCAAAATTCAGCTCCGAGTACGTGAACTCAGAATTATCTAGAACAATTCAACAAGAACAAAACAATCAGTTTTAAACACAGGCTAAACTCCCTCTACACTGTCACCCCATCAAACATTCCCAGGACAGGTACAGCACGGGGTTAGATACAGGGTAAAGCTCCCTCTACACTGTCCCCCCATCAAACACTCCCAGGACAGGTACAGCACGGGGTTAGATACAGAGTAAAGCTCCCTCTACACTGTCCCCATCAAACACTCCCAGGACAGGGACAGCACGGGGTGAGATATAGAGTAAAGCTCCCTCTACACTGTCCCCCCATCAAACACTCCCAGGACAGGGACAGCACGGGGTTAGATAGAGAGTAAAGCTCCCTCTACACTGTCCCCCATCAAACACTCCCAGGACAGGTACAGCACGGGGTTAGATACAGAGTAGAGCTCCCTCTACACTGTCCCCCATCAAACACTCCCAGGACAGGTACAGCACGGGGTTAGATACAGAGTAAAGCTCCCTCTACACTGTCCCCCATCAAACACTCCCAGGACAGGTACAGCATGGGGTTAGATACAGAGTAAAGCTCCCTCTACACTGTCCCCCCATCAAACACTCCCAGGACAGGTACAGCACAGGGTTAGATACAGAGTAAAGCTCCCTCTACACTGTCCCCATCAAACACTCCCAGGACAGGTACAGGATGGGGTTAGATACAGAGTAAAGCTCCCTCTACACTGTCCCCAGTCAAACACTCCCAGGACAGGTACAGCACGGGGTTAGATACAGAGTAAAGCCCCCTCTACACTGCCCCCCCATCAAACACTCCCAGGACAGGTACAGCACGGGGTTCGATACAGAGTAAAGCTCCCTCTACACTGTCCCCCCATCAAACACTCCCAGGACAGGGACAGCACGGGGTTAGATACAGAGTAAAGCTCCCTCTACACTGTCCCCCCATCAAACACTCCCAGGACAGGTACAGCACGGGGTGAGATACAGAGTAAAGCTCCCTCTACACTGTCCCCCCATCAAACACTCCCAGGACAGGTACAGCACGGGGTTAGATACAGAGTAAAGCTCCCTCTACACTGTCCCCCCATCAAACACTCCCAGGACAGGGACAGGATGGGGTTAGATTGTTCCTTGGGAGCACATCAGAGAGGGAGAGACTGGTGAGAGGAGAGATTGTGAGTAATTTCCTGTGTTTCTTTTTTAAACTAACGCCTCTGGATTTTTTTTTTCTGATTTTCAACCGGATCCAGGAAGTGGTCAGAGGGAGGCCTGGGAAGTCGTTTTTTCCTTCCTCTGGAACCCGACAATTTGGACAGGCGAGAGAACCCGACCCTCGACACGTGTAGCGTCTCCCGTCCTACCCCCTCCTCCAACCCCAAAAACAATAGACAGGGTGACTCGGAGCGAGAGTCGGTAAGTTTAAGTTTGTTTCTGTTTCTCGGTCAGGGAACTAATAGGGACGGCGATGCAGGCAGTGCCGTGTCCCTCCTGTGGGATGTTTGAGGTGAGGGTCACCGGTCGTGTCCCGGCTGATTCCACCTGCAGGAGGCGCTCCCATTTGCAGCTCCTCGGGGGTGGGGGGGGGTCCCGTGTTCGGGACCTGGAGCTGGAACTGGAGGAACTGAGAATCGTCCGGGGAGCAGAGGCAGATGTCGGCAAAAGTTCCAGGGAGATAGTTACTCCTAAAAGCGATGCCTGGGTGAATGCTCGTAAGGGGTAAGATGCAGTCAGAGCAGCGATACCCCCTCCGAGGCTGTTCCTCTCCAAAGTAAGTCCTCTGTTTTGGGTGCTGTTGGTGTGGAAGACTCAACCGGGGTGAGCCACGGAGGACAGGTCTCAGGGGGTAGAGCCTGTCCCTGATGCTCAGGTGGGAAGGGGAGAAGGAAAGATCAGGATTAGTGATTGGGGATCCCATAGTTAAGGGGGTAGATCGGAGAGTCTGTGGGAAAGATAGACACTCGGGGTTGGTTTGTTGCCTCCCAGGTGCCAGGGTCCCTGATATCTCTGAGCGAGTGTTTGAGACCCTTCAGGGGGAGGGGGAAACCAGCCCCAAGTTGTGGGTCATGTCGGCACCCATGGCTTGGGTTGGAAAAGGGACAGGGATAGAAAACAGAAATTCAGAGAGTTCGGGTGGGAGCTCAGGGCTAAAACAGGCAGAGTGGTTATCTCTGGTTTGCTACCTGTGCCTCAGGACAGCGTGGAGAAGAATAGAGAGAAAGAAGGTCTGGACTTGTGGCTAAAGGGATGGTGCAGGAGGGAAGGGTTCAGATACTTGGGCAATTGGGGCTCATCCAGGGGTAGCTGGGACCTCGACAAGAGGGATGGTCTGCACCAGAACCAGAGGGGAACTAATATCCTGCGGGGGGGGGACATTTGCCAATGCTATTCGGGGGGGGGGAGTTTAAACCGATTCAGAGGGGGGATGGGAACCTGAACTGTAGCTCCAATGTACAGGAGGATGTGAATAGGGAGGTCACGGGTAAGGTTTCTCGGTCACAGCTCCCTCTACACTGTCCCCCCATCAAACACTCCCAGGACAGGTACAGCACGGGGTTAGATACAGAGTAAAGCTCCCTCTACACTGTCCCCCCCATCAAACACTCCCAGGACAGGTACAGCACGGGGTTAGATACAGAGTAAAGCTCCCTCTACACTGTCCCCCCATCAAACACTCCCAGGACAGGTACAGCACGGGGTTAGATACAGAGTAAAGCTCCCTCTACACTGTCCCCCCATCAAACACTCCCAGGACAGGTACAGCACGGGGTTAGATACAGAGTAAAGCTCCCTCTACACTGTCCCCCCATCAAACACTCCCAGGACAGGTACAGCACGGGGTTAGATACAGAGTAAAGCTCCCTCTACACTGTCCCCCCATCAAACACTCCCAGGACAGGGACAGCACGGGGTGAGATACAGAGTAAAGCTCCCTCTACACTGTCCCACCCATCAAACACTCCCAGGACAGGGACAGCACGGGGTGAGATACAGAGTAAAGCTCCCTCTACACTGTCCCCCATCAAACACTCCCAGGACAGGGACAGCACGGGGTGAGATACAGAGTAAAGCTCCCTCTACACTGTCCCCATCAAACACTCCCAGGACAGGTACAGCACGGGGTTAGATACAGAGTAAAGCTCCCTCTACACTGTCCCCCCCATCAAACACTCCCAGGACAGGTACAACACGGGGTTAGATACAGAGTAAAGCTCCCTCTACACTGTCCCCCCATCAAACACTCCCAGGACAGGTACAGCACGGGGTTAGATACAGAGTAAAGCGCCCTCTACACTGTCCCCATCAAACACTCCCAGGACAGGTACAGCACGGGGTTAGATGCAGGGTAAAGCTCCCTCTACACTGTCCCCCATAAAACACTCCCAGGACAGGGACAGCACGGGGTTAGATACAGAGTAAAGCTCCCTCTACACTGTCCCCCCATCAAACACTCCCAGGACAGGTACAGCGCAGGGTTAGATACAGAGTAAAGCTCCCTCTACACTGTCCCCCCATCAAACACTCCCAGGACAGGTACAGCACTGGGTTAGATACAGAGTAAAGCTCCCTCTACACTGTCCCCCCATCAAACACTCCCAGGACAGGTACAGCACGGGGGTAGATACAGAGTAAAGCTCCCTCTACACTGTCCCCCCATCAAACAGTACCAGGACAGGTACAGCACGGGGTTAGATGCAGGGTAAAGCTCCCTCTACACTGTCCCCCATAAAACACTCCCAGGACAGGTACAGCACTGGGTTAGATACAGAGTAAAGCTCCCTCTACACTGTCCCCCCATCAAACACTCCCAGGACAGGTACAGCACGGGGGTAGATACAGAGTAAAGCTCCCTCTACACTGTCCCCCCATCAAACACTACCAGGACAGGTACAGCACGGGGTTAGATGCAGGGTAAAGAACCCTTTACACTGTCCCCCCATCAAACACTCCCAGGACAGGTACAGCACAGTGTTAGATACAGAGTAAAGCTCCCTCTACACTGTCCCCATCAAACACTCCCAGGACAGGTACAGCACAGGGTTAGATAGAGAATAAAGAACCCTTTACACTGTCCCCCCATCAAACACTCCCAGGACAGGTACAGCACGGGGTTAGATACAGAGTAAAGCTCCCTCTACACTGCCCCCCCATCAAACACTCCCAGGACAGGGACAGCACGGGGTTAGATACAGAGTAAAGCTCCCTCTACACTGTCTCCCCATCAAACACTCCCAGGACAGGTACAGCACGGGGTTAGATACAGAGTAAAGCTCCCTCTACACTGTTCCCCATCAAACACTCCCAGGACAGGTACAGCACAGGGTTAGATACAGAGTAAAGCTCCCTCTACACTGTCCCCCCATCAAACACTCCCAGGACAGGGACAGCACGGGGTTAGAGTAAAGCTCCCTCTACACTGTCCCCATCAAACACCCCCAGGACAGGGACAGCACGGGGTTAGATACAGAGTAAAGTTCCCTCTACACTGTCCCTCCCATCAAACACTCCCAGCACAGGTACAGCACGGGGTTAGATACAGAGTCATGCTCCCTCTGCACTGTCCCCCCATCAAACACTCCCAGGACAGGTACAGCACGGGGTTAGATACAGAGTAAAGCTCCCTCTACACTG
>NW_027649872.1:367500-385000 GCF_965287045.1 Carcharhinus amblyrhynchos
CTCTCTCTTGTCTGTTTCTTTCAGTTTCTGTCCCTCTGTCTCTCTCTCTCTGTCTCTCTCTCTCTGTCTCCCTCTCTCTCTCTCCCCCTCTCCCCCTCTCTCTCTCTGTGTCTCTCTCTCTCTCTCTCTGTCTCCCCCCTCTCTCTCTCTCTCTCTCTCTGTGTCTCTCTCTCTCTCTCTGTCTCCCCCTCTCTCTCTCTCTCTCTCTCTCTGTCTCCCCCTCTCTCCCTCTCTCTCTCTCTCTGTCTCTCTCTGTCTCTATCTCTCCTTTCCTTTCCCAAATATCTTTTCCCCAAAGGTAGGGGAGTCTAAAACTAGAGGGCAGAGGTTGAAGGTGAGAGGGGAGAGATACAGAAGGGTCCAGAGGGGTAATTTTTTCACCCAGAGGGTGGTGAGTGTCTGGAACGAGCTGCCAGAGGCAGTAGTAGAGGCGGGGACAATTTTATCTTCTAAAAAGCATTTAGACAGTTACATGGGTACGATGGGTATAGAGGGATATGGGCCAAATGGGGGCAATTGGGATTAGCTTAGGGGTTTAAAACAAAAGGGGTGGCATGGACAGGTTGGGCCGAAGGGCCTGTTTCCGTGCTGTAAACCTCTGTGACTCTCTCTCCTGTTTCCTTCAGTCTCTCTCTCTCTGTCTCTCTCTCTCCCTCTCTGTGTCTCTCTCTCTGTCTCTCTCTCCCTCTCTCTCTCTCTGTCTCTCTCTCCCTCTCTCTCTCTCTATCTCTCTCTCTCTGTCTCTCTCTCTCTGATGTGTCTCAGTTTTTTGTAACTTTATGTTTGAGTTGAGAACTTCCTCCAATTTCTGCCTCTGTTTTCCTGTTCACACTGACACTCCATCCAAAATAAAAGTGTGCGGTTATTCTGACTCTGTGTCCAGGAAGATCACAGAAATAATCCCACACCATCTTTCACACCCTCTCTGTCTTTCTGTCCAACTCTCTGTTTGTGACTCTTTGTCTCTCTCTCTCACTGTTTTTGCTCTCTACCAGTCTCCCTCTCTCTCTATCTCTCCGTCTCTGTCTCTCTCTCTGTATCTCTGTCTCTCTCTCTCTCTCTGTCTCTGTCCTTGTCTCTCTCTCTGCCACTCTCTCTGTCTCTCTCTGTCTGCCCCTCTCTCTCTCACTCTCTATGTCAGACTCGCTCAGTCTATGTCTCTGTTTGTGTCCCAAGTCTCTGTCTCCCTTCCTCACTCTCTCTATCACTGTCTCTCCCTCTCTACCTTTGTCTCTCTGTCTCCCGCCCTCTCTCTGCCTCTATCTCTCTATTTCTCTTCCTCTCTTTCTGTATCACTTTCTGCCTGTCTTTCTCTCATTCTCGATCTCTCTCTCTCTCAGATGTGTTTCAGTCTATTAACTTTGTATAAGGTTGGAAAAGTTCTTCAATCTTTCTGTCTCCATCAACACGTTCCCCAACAAACATTCCCAGGACAGGTACAGCACGGGGTTAGATACAGAGAAAATCTCCCTCTACACTATCCCCATCAAACACTCCCAGGACAGGTACAGCACGGGGTTAGATACAGAGTAAAGCTCCCTCTACACTGTCCCCCCATCAAACACTCCCAGGACAGGTACAACACGGGGTTAGATACAGAGTAAAGCTCCCTCTACACTGTCCCCGCATCAAACACTCCCAGGACAGGTACAGCACGGGGTTAGATACAGAGTAAAGCTCCCTCTACACTGTTCCCCATCAAACACTCCCAGGACAGGTACAGCACAGGGTTAGATACAGAGTAAAGCTCCCTCTACACTGTCCCCATCAAACACTCCCAGGACAGGTACAGCACGGGCTTAGATACAGAGTAAAGCTCCCTCTACACTGTCCCCCACATCAAACACTCCCAGGACAGGTACAGCATGGGGTGAGATACAGAGTAAAGCTCCCTCTACACTGTCCCCCATCAAACACTCCCAGGACAGGTACAGCACGGGGTTAGATACAGAGTAAAGCTCCCTCTACACTGTCCCCCATCAAACACTCCCAGGACAGGTACAGCACGGGCTTAGATACAGAGTAAAGCTTCCTCTACACCGTCCCCCCATCAAACACTCCCAGGACAGGTACAGCACGGGGTTAGATACAAAGTAAAGCTCCCTCTACACTGTCCCCCCATCAAACACTCCCAGGACAGGTACAACACGGGGTTAGATACAGAGTAAAGCTCCCTCTACACTGTCCCCGCATCAAACACTCCCAGGACAGGTACAGCACGGGGTTAGATACAGAGTAAAGCTCCCTCTACACTGTTCCCCATCAAACACTCCCAGGACAGGTACAGCACAGGGTTAGATACAGAGTAAAGCTCCCTCTACACTGTCCCCATCAAACACTCCCAGGACAGGTACAGCACGGGCTTAGATACAGAGTAAAGCTCCCTCTACACTGTCCCCCCCATCAAACACTCCCAGGACAGGTACAGCATGGGGTGAGATACAGAGTAAAGCTCCCTCTACACTGTCCCCCATCAAACACTCCCAGGACAGGTACAGCACGGGGTTAGATACAGAGTAAAGCTCCCTCTACACTGTCCCCCATCAAACACTCCCAGGACAGGTACAGCACGGGCTTAGATACAGAGTAAAGCTCCCTCTACACTGTCCCCCCATCAAACACTCCCAGGACAGGTACAGCACGGGGTTAGATACAGAGTAAAGCTCCCTCTACACTGTCCCCCCCATCAAACAATCCCAGGACAGGTACAGCACGGGCGAGGTTTGATAAAATTTCATGCTGCCAGTCTCTCTCTCTCTCTCCTTCTGTCCCTCTCTGTCATTGTCTTACTCTCTCTCTTTCTTTGTCTCTCTCTCTACCTCGCTCTGTCTCCCTCTCTCTCTTGTCTGTTTCTTTCAGTTTCTGTCTCTCTGTCTCTCTCTGTTTGTCTGTCTTTTGCTGTCTTCCTCTCTCTCTCTCTCTGTCTCTCTCTTGCTCTGTCTCTCCCTCTCTCTCTCTCTGTCTCTCTCTGTCTCTATCTCTCTTTTTCTTTCCCAAATATCTTTTCCCCAAAGGTAGGGGAGTCTAAAACTAGAGGGCAGAGGTTTAAGGTGAGAGGGGAGAGATACAGAAGGGTCCAGAGGGGTAATTTTTTCACCCAGAGGGTGGTGAGTGTCTGGAACGAGCTGCCAGAGGCAGTAGTAGAGGCGGGGACAATTTTATCTTTTAAAAAGCATTTCGACAGTTACATGGGTAACATGGGTATAGAGGGATATGGGCCAAATGGGGGCAATTGGGATTAGCTTTGGGGTTTAAAACAAAAGGGGGTGGAATGGACAGGTTGGGCCGAAGGGCCTGTTTCCGTGCTGTAAACCTCCGTGACTCTGTGACTCTCTCTCCTGTTTCCTTCAGTCTCTGTCTCTGTCTCTGTCTCTCTCTCTCTGTCTCTGTCTCTCTCTCTCTCTCCTTCTCTGTCTCTATCTCTCTCTCTCTCTCTGTCTCTCTCTCTCTCTCTGTCTCTCTCTTCCTCTCTCTCTCTCTGTCTCTCTGTCTCTGTCTCTCTCTCTCTCTGTCTCTCTCTCCCCCTCTCTCTGTCTCTCTCTCTCTCTCTGTCTCTCTCTCTCTCTCTCTCTGTCTCTCTCTCTCTCTCTCTCTTTGTCTCTCTCTCTCTCTCTCTTAAAAGTTTCTCTTACCTGCACTGGGTGTTGTGATGTTTTTGATGTTTCTCACGTTGATGCAGTTGCTGTTTCGCTCCCTGGTTTGTGTCCGAGACTCTCTCTGTCTCTCTGTCTCTCTGTCTCTGCCTCTCCCTCTCTCTCTCTCTCTCTCTGATGTGCCTCAGTTTTTTGTAACTTTATGTTTGTGTTGAGAACTTCCCCCAATTTTTGCCTCTGTTTTCCTGTTCACACTGACAGTTCACCCAAAATAAAATTGTGCGGTTATTCTGACTCTGTGTCCAGGAAGATCTCAGAAATAATCCCACACCATCTTTCACACCCTCTCTGTCTTTCTGTCCAACTCTCTGTTTGTGACTCTTTGTCTCTCTCTCTCGCTGTTTTTGCTCTCTCCCACTCTCTCCTTCTCTCTATCTCTGTCGCTCTCTCTCTATCTCTCTCTCTCTGTTTCTCTCGCTGTCTCTCTCTTTCTCATTCTCCTTCTGTCACTCTCTCTCTCTCCCTCTGTCTCTGTCTATGTCTCTCTGTCTCTCTCTGTCTAGCTCTGTCTGCCCCTCTCTCTATCCGTCTCTGTGTCAGTCTCGCTCTGCCTTTCTGGCTATCTTTTTGTCTCTCAAGTCTCTATCTCCCTTCCTCTCTCTCTCTATCACTGTCTCTCTCTCTCTCTCTGTTTGTCTGTCTCTCTGTCTCCCACCCTCTCTCTGCCTCTATCTCTCTATTTCTCTCTCTCTCTTTCTGTATCACTTTCTGCCTGTCTTTCTCTCATTCACGATCTCTCTCTCTCTCAGATGTGTCTCAGTCTATAATCTTTGTGTTAGGGTCGAAAAGTTCTTCAATCTTTCTGTCTCCATCAACATTGTCTCCCATCAAACACTCCCAGGACAGGTGCAGCACGGGGTTAGATACAGAGTAAAGCTCCCTCTACACTGTCCCCCATCAAACACTCCCAGGACAGGTACAGCACAGGGTTAGATAGAGTAAAGCTCCCTCTGCACTGTCCCCTATCAAACACTCCCAGGACAGGTACAGCACAAGGTTCAATGTCGAGTAAATCTCTCTCGACACCGTCCCCCATCAAATACTCCCAGGACAGGTACAGCACAGGGTTACATACAGAGTAAAACTCCCTCTGTACTGTCCCCCCATCAAACACTCCCAGGACAGGTACAGCATGGGGTTAGATACAGAGTAAAGCTCCCTCTGCACTGTCCCCCCATCAAACACTCCCAGGACAGGTACAGCACGGGCTTAGATACAGAGTAAAGCTCCCTCTGCACTGTCCCCCCATCAAACACTCCCAGGACAGGTACAGCACGGGCTTAGATACAGAGTAATGCTCCCTCTGCACTGTCCCCATCAAACAGTCCCAGGACAGGCACAGCACAGGGTTAGATACAGAGTAAAGCTCCCTCTACACTGTCCCACATCAAACACTCCCAGGACAGGTACAGCACAGGGTTAGATACAGAGTAAAGCTCCCTCTACACTGTCCCCCCATCAAACACTCCCAGGACAGGTACAGCACGGGGTTAGATACAGAGTAAAGCTCCCTCTACACTGTCCCCCCATCAAACACTCCCAGGACAGGTACAGCACGGGGTTAGATAAAGAGTAAAGCTCCCTCTACACTGTCCCCCATCAAACACTCCCAGGACAGGTACAGCACGGGGTTAGATACAGAGTAAAGCTCCCTCTACACTGTCCCCCCCATCAAACACTCCCAGGACAGGTACAGCACGGGCGAGGTTTGATAAAATTTCATGCTGCCAGTCTCTCTCTCTCTCTCCTTCTGTCCCTCTCTGTCATTGTCTTACTCTCTCTCTTTCTTTGTCTCTCTCTCTACCTCGCTCTGTCTCCCTCTCTCTCTTGTCTGTTTCTTTCAGTTTCTGTCTCTCTGTCTCTCTCTGTTTGTCTGTCTTTTGCTGTCTTCCTCTCTCTCTCTCTCTGTCTCTCTCTTGCTCTGTCTCTCCCTCTCTCTCTCTCTGTCTCTCTCTGTCTCTATCTCTCTTTTTCTTTCCCAAATATCTTTTCCCCAAAGGTAGGGGAGTGTAAAACTAGAGGGCAGAGGTTTAAGGTGAGAGGGGAGAGATACAGAAGGGTCCAGAGGGGTAATTTTTTCACCCAGAGGGTGGTGAGTGTCTGGAACGAGCTGCCAGAGGCAGTAGTAGAGGCGGGGACAATTTTATCTTTTAAAAAGCATTTCGACAGTTACATGGGTAACATGGGTATAGAGGGATATGGGCCAAATGGGGGCAATTGGGATTAGCTTTGGGGTTTAAAACAAAAGGGGGTGGAATGGACAGGTTGGGCCGAAGGGCCTGTTTCCGTGCTGTAAACCTCCGTGACTCTGTGACTCTCTCTCCTGTTTCCTTCAGTCTCTGTCTCTGTCTCTGTCTCTGTCTCTCTCTCTCTGTCTCTGTCTCTCTCTCTCTCTCCTTCTCTGTCTCTATCTCTCTCTCTCTCTCTGTCTCTCTCTCTCTCTCTGTCTCTCTCTTCCTCTCTCTCTCTCTGTCTCTCTGTCTCTGTCTCTCTCTCTCTCTGTCTCTCTCTCCCCCTCTCTCTGTCTCTCTCTCTCTCTCTGTCTCTCTCTCTCTCTCTCTCTGTCTCTCTCTCTCTCTCTCTCTTTGTCTCTCTCTCTCTCTCTCTTAAAAGTTTCTCTTACCTGCACTGGGTGTTGTGATGTTTTTGATGTTTCTCACGTTGATGCAGTTGCTGTTTCGCTCCCTGGTTTGTGTCCGAGACTCTCTCTGTCTCTCTGTCTCTCTGTCTCTGCCTCTCCCTCTCTCTCTCTCTCTCTCTGATGTGCCTCAGTTTTTTGTAACTTTATGTTTGTGTTGAGAACTTCCCCCAATTTTTGCCTCTGTTTTCCTGTTCACACTGACAGTTCACCCAAAATAAAATTGTGCGGTTATTCTGACTCTGTGTCCAGGAAGATCTCAGAAATAATCCCACACCATCTTTCACACCCTCTCTGTCTTTCTGTCCAACTCTCTGTTTGTGACTCTTTGTCTCTCTCTCTCGCTGTTTTTGCTCTCTCCCACTCTCTCCTTCTCTCTATCTCTGTCGCTCTCTCTCTATCTCTCTCTCTCTGTTTCTCTCGCTGTCTCTCTCTTTCTCATTCTCCTTCTGTCACTCTCTCTCTCTCCCTCTGTCTCTGTCTATGTCTCTCTGTCTCTCTCTGTCTAGCTCTGTCTGCCCCTCTCTCTATCAGTCTCTGTGTCAGTCTCGCTCTGCCTTTCTGGCTATCTTTTTGTCTCTCAAGTCTCTATCTCCCTTCCTCTCTCTCTCTATCACTGTCTCTCTCTCTCTCTCTGTTTGTCTGTCTCTCTGTCTCCCACCCTCTCTCTGCCTCTATCTCTCTATTTCTCTCTCTCTCTTTCTGTATCACTTTCTGCCTGTCTTTCTCTCATTCACGATCTCTCTCTCTCTCAGATGTGTCTCAGTCTATAATCTTTGTGTTAGGGTCGAAAAGTTCTTCAATCTTTCTGTCTCCATCAACATTGTCTCCCATCAAACACTCCCAGGACAGGTGCAGCACGGGGTTAGATACAGAGTAAAGCTCCCTCTACACTGTCCCCCCATCAAACACTCCCAGGACAGGTACAGCACAGGGTTAGATAGAGTAAAGCTCCCTCTGCACTGTCCCCTATCAAACACTCCCAGGACAGGTACAGCACAAGGTTCAATGTCGAGTAAATCTCTCTCGACACCGTCCCCCATCAAATACTCCCAGGACAGGTACAGCACAGGGTTACATACAGAGTAAAACTCCCTCTGCACTGTCCCCCCATCAAACACTCCCAGGACAGGTACAGCATGGGGTTAGATACAGAGTAAAGCTCCCTCTGCACTGTCCCCCCATCAAACACTCCCAGGACAGGTACAGCACGGGCTTAGATACAGAGTAAAGCTCCCTCTGCACTGTCCCCCCATCAAACACTCCCAGGACAGGTACAGCACGGGGTTAGATACAGAGTAAAGCTCCCTCTACACTGTTCCCCATCAAACACTCCCTGGACAGGTACAGCACGGGGTTAGAGCCAGAGTAATGCTCCCTCTGCACTGTCCCCATCAAACAGTCCCAGGACAGGCACAGCACAGGGTTAGATACAGAGTAAAGCTCCCTCTACACTGTCCCACATCAAACACTCCCAGGACAGGTACAGCACGGGGTTAGATACAGAGTAAAGCTCCCTCTACACTGTCCCCCCATCAAACACTCCCAGGACAGGTACAGCACGGGGTTAGATAAAGAGTAAAGCTCCCTCTACACTGTCCCCCATCAAACACTCCCAGGAAAGCTACAGCACGGGGTTAGATACAGAGTAAAGCTCCCTCTACACTGTCCCCATCAAACACTCCCAGGACAGGTACAGCACGGGGTTAGATACTGAGTAAAGCTCCCTCTACACTGTCCCCCCATCAAACACTCCCAGGACAGGTACAGCACGGGGTTAGATACAGAGTAAAGCTCCCTCTACACTGTCCCCTATCAAACACTCCCAGGACAGGTACAGCACAGGGTTCATTGTCGAGTAAATCTCTCTCGACACTGTCCCCCATCAAATACTCCCAGGACAGGTACAGCACGGGGTTAGATACAGAGTAAAGCTCCCTCTGCACTGTCCCCCCATCAAACATTCCCAGGACAGGTACATCACGGGGTTAGATACAGAGTAAAGCTCCCTCTACACTGTCCCCCATCAAACACTCCCAGGACAGGTACAGCACGGGGTTAGATACAGAGTAAAGCTCCCTCTACACTGTCCCCCATCAAACACTCCCAGGACAGGTACAGCACGGGGTTAGATAGAGTAAAGCTCCCTCTGCACTGTCCCCCCATCAAACACTCCCAGGACAGGTACAGCACGGGGTTAGATAGAGTAAAGCTCCCTCTACACTGTCCCCCCCATCAAACACTCCCAGGACAGGTACAGCACGGGGTTAGATACAGAGTAAAGCTCCCTCTGCTCTGTCCCCATCAAACACTCCCAGGACAGGTATAGCACCTGGTTAGGTAAAATTTCATGCAGCCTGTCTCCCTCCTGTCTGTGTTTCTCTTTCTCTCTCTCTCCCTCTCTGTCATTGTCTTCCCGTCTCTCTCTCTCTTTCTCTGCCTTCTTCTCTCTCTCTCTGCCTCTCTCTCTCTTTTTCTCTCTCTCTCCCTCACTCTCTGTATCTTTCCGTCTCGGTCTCTGTCTCTCTCTGTCTCTGTCTCTCTGTCTCTCTCTCTCTCTCTCTGTCTCTCTCTCTCTCTCTCTGTCTCTCTCTCTCTCTGTCTCCCTCTCTCTGTCTCTGTCTCTCTCTCTGTCTCTTTGTCTGTCTCCCTCTCTCTGTCTCTGTCTCTCTCTCTGTCTCTTTGTCTGTCTCCCTCTCTCTCTCTGTCTCTCTCTCTCTCTGTCTCTCTCTCTATTAAAAGTTTCTCTTACCTGCACTGTGTGTTGTGATGTTTTTGATGTTTCTCATCTTGATTCTGTTGCTGTTTCGCTCCCTGGTTCGCGTCCAAGTTTCAGTCTGATTCTCTCTCTCTCTGTCTCTCTCCCTCTGTCTCTCTCTCTGTCTCTCTCTGATGTGTATCAGTTTTTTGTAACTTTATGTTTGTGTTGAGAACTTCTTGCAAGTTATGCCTCTGTTTTCATGTTCACACTGACACTCCATCCAAAATAAAAGTGTGCGGTTATTCTGACTCTGTGTCCAGGAAGATCTCAGAAATAATCCCACACCATCTTTCACACCCTCTCTGTCTTTCTGTCCAACTCTCTGTTTGTGACTTTCTCTCTCTCTGACTGTTTTTGCTCTCTCTCCCATTCTTTCCCTCTCTCTCTCTGTCTCTCTTTCTGAATCTCTCTTTCTCTCCCTCTCTGCCTCTCTGTCTCTCTCTCTCCCTGTCTCTCTCTCTCTCTCCCTGTCTCTCTCTCACTCAGTCTCTCTCTCTCTCTCTGCCCCTCTCCTTGACTCTCTCTCTATCCCTGTCTTTCTCTCTGCCTCTGTCTGTCTCCCTCTGTCTCTCTCTCTCTCTGTCTCTCTCTCGCTCGCTCTCTGTCTCTCTCTCTCACTCGCTCTGCCTCTCTTTCTTTCTCTCTCTCTCTTTCTCTCTCCCTCTCTCTTTCTCTGTCTCTCTCTCTCTGTCTCTGTCTCTGTCTCTCTCGCTCTGTCTCTCTCTCTCTGTCTCTCTCTCGCTCGCTCTCTCTCTCTCTCACTCTGCCTCTCTTTCTCTCTCTCTCTTTCTCTCTCTCTCTCTCTCTTTCTCTGTCTCTCTCTCTCTGTCTCTGTCTCTGTCTCTGTCTCTCCCTGCTAAATTGTCCCCTTAGTGTCCAAAGATGTGTAGGTTAGAGGGGATTGGCACAGGATAGTGAGGGAGGAATGTGACAGTCACAGTGTGACAGAACGGGGAAGGAAACCAAAATATCCCACTGGGATCAAACCAAGAGTTTTAAACAAGTGTCAAACAAATCGAGGCAAAATGTACTTTATCCGAATTCTGGAAGAGTTTGGAACGAGATGGATGAGTTGGGAAAATCAAGCGAGAGTGATGTTTTCGCGATTACACAAACGGGGTTACAAGGTGACCAGAACTCAACTCTCCCGGACCGGCTGTCCTGTCCCCGGGGCTGGGAGGGAGGACAGGAGAATCCGGATACTTGTCCACAACTGGCTTTGAGAGATCTCACTCATTGAAAGTGTAGAATGTGTGGCAGGGTCTAGAGGCAGGAAATAAGCAACAGGACTCCAAGATCAAAGAGAATCTTTAATATATAAATTTAAACAGAAAAAAAACACACGCAGTAACGAGCGAATAGATACACGGAGCGAATAAGATATGGTAAATATACAAACTCCTGCTCCAAGTGTTGGTGACACTGATGCTCACACTCTGTGACCCGCCAGACACACCTTGACGATCGTGTGGCATCTATTCTGTCGCTGGGATTCTCGTCCCGTTAAACAGAAGCTCCTGGGTCTGATCCAATCCCCCGGAACGCGTCTCCAAACTGAGTAACTGGGTTCACCGCAACCGACCCGGATATCTACCATCTCCTGGTTAGTTTATCTTCAAAAAATAAAACGATGAAACAAAAAGACAAACAGAACACAGCGATTTCCCCCTTTTAAAGCATCGCTCCAAACCTCAGCAATTTTTCTCCACAGCAACCTCAGGGCGTTCTTGCTTCGATGAGCGTCTCAGCTGAGTCAAAGGTTGGAGTGCAGTTTATCAATAACAGCCCCGGGCAGGCTAAACAGAAAGGAACTGAGAGCGCACAAGCCCACAGGATGGTGGCGCAGTGGCATTGCCGCTGGGCTAGTAATCCAGAGACCCAGGATAATGCTCGGGGGGGAGAAAGGGTTCGAATCCCACCGTGGCGGATGGTGGAATTTAAATCCAATGAAATATCTGCGGTCGCAAAGCCAGTCGTTGTCAGGGCGACTGTGTAAACCCATCCGGTTCACAAAACAAACACTTAACCCTCAATATAACCCACAAGAGACAGAGTTCAAACAGTTCAGAAATACCCCCTCAATGCAGATATCTTGGAAGGACAGTCCAACCACAAGTGCAGACAAATTCCAATCAAGTCGATTTTAAAGCATTATTCTCAGCAATAAAAAACGCACAGTTCTGCTGCTGATTTACCGGAAGCTTCCAAAAAGCAGAGAAATCTACAATCTGGGATATCGTTGTGGGACAGAAACTCTGGGTAGTGCACACACACAGGGAGCGCACATACCCAACTACACTGGTTTATTCAGGTTTGCTTATATACATACATTCAAAGACAAATGGGCTCTATTGCAAGGAAGCAGATGGGGTAATGGGAAATTGGGGCTGTGGGGATGGGAAGGGAAAATGTAGTGGGAGGGAGATGGGAAGGTCGGGGCAGAGATGGGATTGAAAACACTGGGGAACAGAGGGACACAGAGATAGGACATGCTGGGGATCAGATCTAAACTGCCCTCAAATAAAGGGGGCTGCTGTTCAGATCGGAGTTGAGGAGGGACTTCTTCAGTCAAAGGGTGGTGAGTCTCTGGAATTCTCTGCCCGTTGAAGTGGTGGAGGCTGCCTCGCTGAATATATTTAAGTCACGGGTAGATAGGTTTCTGATAGACGGGGGAATTAAGGGTTATGGGCAGAAAGCAGGAAAGTAGAACTGATCCACTTCAGATCAGACATGATCTTATTGAATGGCGGGGCAGGCTCGAAGGGCTAGATGGCCTACTCCTGCTCCTATTTCTTGTGTTCTTATGTTCTTAGAGGGATACAGAGAGAGGAGACACTGGGGAACAGAGGGATACAGAGAGAGGAGACACTGGGGAACAGAGGGATACAGAGAGAGGAGACACTGGGGAACAGAGGGATACAGAGAGAGGACACATTGGGGAACAGAGGGATACAGAGAGAGGAGACACTGGGGAACAGAGGGATACAGAGAGAGGACACACTGGGGAACAGAGGGATACAGAGGGAGGACACACTGGGGAATAGAGGGATACAGAGAGAGGACGCACTGGGGAACAGAGGGATACAGAGAGAGGACACACTGGGGAACAGAGGGATACAGAGAGAGGACACACTGGGGAACAGAGGGATACAGAGAGAGGACACACTGGGGAACAGAGCGATACAGAGAGAGGACACACTGGGGAACAGAGGGATACAGAGAGAGGACACACTGGGGAACAGAGGGATACAGAGAGACGACACACTGGGGAATAGAGGGATACAGAGAGAGGACACACTGGGGAACAGAGCGATACAGAGAGAGGACACACTGGGGAACAGAGGGATACAGAGAGAGGACACACTGAGGAACAGAGGGATACAGAGAGAGGACACACTGGGGAACAGAGGGATACAGAGAGAGGACACACTGGGGAATAGAGGGATACAGAGAGAGGACACACTGGGGAACAGAGCGATACAGAGAGAGGACACACTGGGGAACAGAGGGATACAGAGAGAGGACACACTGGGGAACAGAGGGATACAGAGAGAGGACACACTGGGGAATAGAGGGATACAGAGAGAGGACACACTGGGGAACAGAGGGATACAGAGAGAGGACAGACTGGGGAACAGAGGGATACAGAGAGAGGACATACTGAGGAACAGAGGGATACAGAGAGAGGACACACTGGGGAACAGAGGGATACAGAGAGAGGACACACTGGGGAATACAGGGATACAGAGAGAGGACACACAGGGGAACAGAGGGATACAGAGAGAGGACACACTGGGGAACAGAGGGATACAGAGAGAGGACACACTGGGGAACAGAGGGATGCAGAGAGAGGACACACTGGGGAACAGAGGGATACAGAGAGAGGACAGACTGGGGAACAGAGGGATACAGAGAGAGGACATACTGAGGAACAGAGGGATACAGAGAGAGGACACACTGGGGAACAGAGGGATACAGAGAGAGGACACACTGGGGAATATATGGACAGTGGGGGGGTTGAGGTTAAGGATGGAGGGGGTGGGGATCTTTACACAATCCTGAGTCTCTCGTTCTGTGTCCCAGTCTCTCTTCAGGGACAATATTTCTCAAAGTCAGCTGCCCCGATACAGGATGGAGCCGGTTTCTCACAGATAAAAGAGAATTCCAAGGAACAGGGGACATCATTGCAGCCAAAATTATCTTTACGGGATTCTTTCCAAAATGTGCCACAGTCCTCATCATTATCATTATTCGGTTCATTCGGCAGCCAATCAGAATCACTGGGAATGAGAGAAAGAATCAATGAAATTCCTTCAAGATATAGGAAAATATTCCAACAGATCCACATCAATCCCAAACTAATCCCACTGTCCCACTCTCTCCCCATAGCCCTGTATCAATCCCAAACTAATCCCACTGTCCCACTCTCTCCCCATAGCCCTGTATCAATCCCCAAACTAATCCCACTGTCCCACTCTCTCCCCATAGCCCTGTATCAATCCCCAAACTAATCCCACTGTCCCACTCTCTCCCCATAGCCCTGTATCAATCCCCAAACTAATCCCACTGTCCCACTCTCTCCCCATAGCCCTGTATCAATCCCCAAACTAATCCCACTGTCCCACTCCCTCCCCATAGCCCTGTATCAATCCCAAACTAATCCCACTGTCCCACTCTCTCCCCATACCCCTGTATCAATCCCCAAACTAATCCCACTGTCCCACTCTCTCCCCATAGCCCTGTATCAATCCCCAAACTAATCCCACTGTCCCACTCTCTCCCCATAGCCCTGTATCAATCCCCAAACTAATCCCACTGTCCCACTCTATCCGGGTGCGATGTTGGGACTCACCTCACTGGGGTCCCATCCACCCATTTCCAGTTTCCTTCACTCCCTCGATCTGTGAGTCCAATAAAATATTGTTCACTCTTGTTCGGCATGGACTGGGTTACAAAAGTCTGCAGAAAAAAAAATTTGTGCAGTTCGTGTTACTGTCTCAACTCACACACACAGCTCCTTATCTCTGTGTTTACCCTGTATCTAACCCCGTGCTGTACCTGTCCTGGGAGTGTTTGATGGGGGGACAGTGTAGAGGGAGCTTTACTCTGTATCTAACCCCGTGCTGTACCTGTCCTGGGAGTGTTTGATGGGGACAGTACAGGGGTATATTTTCTCTCTAACACATTCTGAGAGATGTTGTCGTCATTCCCACCTTCTCCTGTTGTGTGTTGATGATGAGGAGGTGTGAATTTTGGGATTCACATTCTCGCTTTGCCGTGTCCCAGTTATCTTTATCGATTGAGAATCTGTAGCAGGTTTGATTGTGAAATTTCCAGCCACTCGGACAGAGAGACTCTGAGAAATAATAAAGATTTCATTCTGAGACATACATTGGAACATTTGGATCAGGTAGAGGCCATTCTGCCCCTCTCTCTCACTCCCTGTCCACCCCACACACCATCGGCTGTGAGACTGAAACCTCTCCGCGTGCTTACCCCCACGGTCATCACCTCCTCGACAGAAAAAGACAATTATCCAGCATCAGACTTCAACCTACCCTGCTCTGGGAGGGAACGCACCATTGGCCGTTTCATACAGGAGTTTGGAATGGCAGCAAATAGCCAATGTTTTCACTCGGGATTTTGCCCTGTGGTTCTGACTTTCTCTGTTCCCTCACCCCCCTCCCTGCCCCCGTGCCCCCACACGCCATCTTATTTATTCTACAAACAGAAAAGGAGAGCGAACGAATAAACTAACCCTCTGAGTTCATCGTATTTCAGGATTCCTCCTGGAACAATTAATGGATAACTGGAATGGACCAAAATTGTGGGGGTGGATTCATAAAGGAGGGAGTCACAATGGAAAGCTCGTGTCTGTCCCTGGAGAGATGCTGAAGAGGGAATTACAGACACCCCACAGTGCAGAAGGAGGCCATTCAGCCCATCGAGTCTGCATGGACCCAAACCCCACCAAGGCTTTATCCCCATAATCACACGCTCAAACTGGACCAGATGCTGGGCACCACGACAGCTCAGTGACTGTCACTGTTCGCTGTGCAGACACATGGATTTGGGCCGGTGTCTGTGGGTGTTTGCACATTCTCCCCGTGTCTGCGTGGGCTTTCTCCGGGTGTTCCGGTTTCCTCCCACACCCCAAAGATGTGCTTTTAGGCTGATTGGTGTCACAAATTGTCCCTAAATATGTCTCGCCTCATTCTGGTTTCCAATGTGGTGTCCCAGAAGCATAGACAAGGGTCACGGGTGGAGAGGGGACTCACATTGTTGAAATGGCGGCGCGGGCTCGTTGGGCCGAAGGGCCTGTTTCCCGTGCTGTGTTGTTCTTTGTTTTTTGTTATTTGTATTGACACTAGCTCATCCTCCTGACATTAAGGGGCAATTTAGCATGGCCAATCCCCCTAACCTGCACATCTTTGGACACTAAGGGGCAATTTAGCATGGCCAATCCCCCTAACCTACACATCTTTGGACACTAAGGGACAATTTAGCATGGCCAATCCCCCTAACCTACACATCTTTGGACACTAAGGGACAATTTAGCATGGCCAATCCACCCTAACCTACACATCTTTGGACACTAAGGGATAATTTAGCATGGCCAATCCACCCTAACCTACACATCTTTGGACACTAAGGGACAATTTAGCATGGCCAATCCACCCTAACCTACGCATCTTTGGACACTAAGGTACAATTTAGTGCGGCCAATCCACCCTAACCTACGCATCTTTGGACACTAAGGTACAATTTAGCATGGTCAATCCACCCTAACCTGCACATCTTTGGACACTAAGGGACAATTTAGCATGGCCAATCCACCCTAACCTGCACATCTTTGGACACTAAGGGACAATTTAGCATGGCCAATCCACCCTAACCTACACATCTTTGGACACTAAGGTACAATTTAGCATGGCCAATCCACCCTAACCTACACATCTTTGGACACTAAGGGACAATTTAGCATGGCCAATCCACCTAACCTACGCATCTTTGGACACTAAGGTACAATTTAGCATGGCCAATCCACCTAACCTACGCATCTTTGGACACTAAGGGACAATTTAGCATGGTCAATCCCCCCTAACCTACACATCTTTGGACACTAAGGGACAATTTAGCATGGCCAATCCACCTAACCTACACATCTTTGGACACTAAGGGACAATTTAGCATGGCCAATCCCCCTAACCTACACATCTTTGGACACTAAGGGACAATTTAGCATGGCCAATCCCCCTAACCTACACATCTTTGGACACTAAGGGGCAATTTAGCATGGCCAATCCCCATAACCTGCACATCTTTGGACACAAAGAGGCAATTTAGCATGGGCAGTTGAAATAAACATCTTGGGAGTGTGAGAGGAAAGTGGAGATCCCGAGGAAACCCATGCAGAGACAGGGAGAATGTACAAACTCGAGACAGTGACCCAAGCTGGGAATCGAACCCGGGTCCATGACAATCTCAGGCAGCAGTGCTAACATCAGTGCCACCCTCACAGACAACATGGGCAGAACACAACAAACTCCCGTCTCGAAGAGCTCAGAGGGGGGATGTGGGGAAAACGGGATATCAGGAATGTGGGGAAGGGGAGGGTTTGCTCTCAGACTCACCTGAGAGTTTTTTCAGGATATCGCAGAGAGACGAGGCTTTCTCCTGGGTCTGTGAAAGGGTCTGGGACAGGTTCTCAAACTTCACACGGATTTCAGATCGATTCCTCAGGAAGTCTGTCAAGGAAGTGTTCAGAGAATCAGTGAGATTGTCTGGGATATATCAGAGTGTTACAGTGAGGGGTGTGGGATATATCAGAGTGTTACAGTGCGGGGTGTGGGATATATCAGAGTGTTGCAGTGAGGGGTGTGGGATATATCAGAGTGTTACAGTGAGGGGTGTGGGATATATCAGAGTGTTACAGTGAGGGGTGTGGGATATATCAGAGTGTTACAGTGAGGGGTGTGGGATATATCAGAGTGTTACACTGAGGGGTGTGGGGTATATCAGAGTGTTACAGTGAGGGGTGTGGGATATATCAGAGTGTTACAGTGAGGGGTGTGGGATATATCAGAGTGTTACACTGAGGGGTGTGGGGTATATCAGAGTGTTACAGTGAGGGGTGTGGGATATATCAGAGTGTTACAGTGAGGGGTGTGGGATATATCAGAGTGTTACAGTGAGGGGTGTGGGATATATCAGAGTGTTACAGTGAGGTGTGTGGGATATATCAGAGTGTTACAGTGAGGGGTGTGGGATATATCAGAGTGTTACAGTGAGGGGTGTGGGATATAACAGAGTGTTACAGTGAGGGGTGTGGGATATATCAGAGTGTTGCAGTGAGGGGTGTGGGATATATCAGAGTGTTACAGTGAGGGGTGTGGGATATATCAGAGTGTTACAGTGAGGGGTGTGGGATATATCAGAGTGTGACAG
>NW_027649872.1:390000-437500 GCF_965287045.1 Carcharhinus amblyrhynchos
TTTGTTGTTCAATTTGTTGGTGTTTCTCAATGCTGAGGTTGTTGTTGAACTTGTTGGTGTTTTCAATGTTGAGGTTGTTGTTGAATTTGTTGGTGTTTCTCAATGTTGGGGTTGTTGTTGAATTTGTTGGTGTTTCTCAGTGTTGGGGTTGTTGTTCAACTTGTTGGTGTTTCTCAATGTTGGGGTTGTTGTTGATTTTGTTGGCTTTTCCTCAATGTTGTGGTTGTTATTGAGATTGTTGGCGTTTCTCGGTGATGGGGTTGTTGTTGAAGTTGGTTGGTGTTTCTCAATGTTGGGGTTGTTGTTGAGTTTGTTGGTGTATCTCAATGTTGTGGTTGTTGTTGAGTTTGTTGGTGTTTCTCGGTGTTGGGGTTGTTGTTGAAGTTGGTTGGTGTTTCTCAATGTTGGGGTTGTTGTTGAGTTTGTTGGTATTTCTCAATGTCGGGATTGTTGTTGAACCTGTTGGTGTTTCTCAATGTTTGGGTTGTTGTTGAATTTGTTGGTGCTTCTCAATGTTGGGGGTTGTTGTTGCAGTTGTTGGTGTTTCTCAATGTTGGGGTTGTTGTTGAGTTTGTTGGCTTTTCCTCAATGTTGTGTTTGTTGTTGAATTTGTTGGTGTTTCTCAATGTAGTGGTTGTTGTTGAGTTTGTTAGTGTTTCTCAATGTTGGGGTTGTTGTTGAGTTTGTTGGTGTTTCTCAATGTCGGGGTTGTTGTTGAGTTTGTTGGTGTGCCTCAATGTTGAGATAGTTGTTGAGTTTGTTGGTGTTTCTCAATGTTGGGGTTGTTGTTGAGTGTGTTGGTGTTTCTCAATGTTGTGGTTGTTGTTGAGTTTGTTGGTGTTTCTCAATGTTGGGGTTGTTGTTGAATTTGTTGGTGTTTCTCAATGTTGGGGTTGTTGTTCAAATTGTTGGTGTTTCTCAATGTTGGGGTTGTTGTTGATTTTGTTGGCTTTTCCTCAATGTTGTGGTTGTTATTGAGTTTGTTGGCATTTCTCGGTGTTGAGGTTGTTGTTGAAGTTGGTTGGTGTTTCTCAATGTTGGGGTTGTTGTTGAGTTTGTTGGTGTATCTCAATGTTGTGGTTGTTGTTGAGTTTGTTGGTGTTTCTCGGTGTTGGGGTTGTTGTTGAAGTTGGTTGGTGTTTCTCAATGTTGGGGTTGTTGTTGAGTTTGTTGGTATTTCTCAATGTCGGGGTTGTTGTTGAACCTGTTGGTGTTTCTCAATGTTTGGGTTGTTGTTGAATTTGTTGGTGCTTCTCAATGTTGGGGGTTGTTGTTGCAGTTGTTGGTGTTTCTCAATGTTGGTGTTGTTGTTGAGTTTGTTGGTGTTTCTCAATGTCGGGGTTGTTGTTGCGTTTGTTGGTGTTTCTCAATATCCGGGTTGTTGTTGAGTTTGTTGGTGTTTCTCAATGTCGGGGTTGTTGTTGCGTTTGTTGGTGTTTCTCAATGTCGGGGTTGTTGTTGAGTTTGTTGGTGTGCCTCGATGTGATAGTTGTTCAGTTTGTTGGTGTTTTCAATTTCGGGGTTGTTGTTGTGTTTTTTGGTGTTTCTCGATATCGGGGTTGTTGAGTTTGTTGGTGTTCCTCAATGTCGGGGTTGTTGTTGAGTTTGTTGGTGTTTCTCAGTGTTGGTGTTGTTGTTGAGTTTGTTGGTGTTTCTCGATGTTCTGGTTGTTGTTGAGTTTGTTGGTGTTTCTCGATGTTCTGGTTGTTGTTGAGTTTGTTGGTGTTTCTCAATGTCGGGGTTGTTGTTGAGTTTGTTGGTGTTTCTCGATATCCGGGTTGTTGTTGTCTGCCCGGTTCCCCGGTTTGGGACATCTGCTCTGGTTGGTGGAGACGTTGGGTTGGGAATGGGGAAGGATCCCGTTTTCCTGGTCCACGTTGGCACCAACCACATGGGTGGAAAGAGGAAAGAGTTTCTCTGTCGGAGGATTGAGGAGTTTGGCTCCAAGTGAAAGATGGGAAAGATCCAATTTCTAAGCTGGGGAATTCTCCCTGAGCAGCTCGCAGGTTGGCAAAGTGTGCGTGAAATGAGAGAGAGCCAGATTGGGCTCAAAGTCTGGAGTGGGTGAAGTGGGTCATCGGTGCCTGGGACACTGGCATCAGAACTGGGGAAAGTGGGCACTGTATCACTGGGATGGTCTCACGTCTCAACCACACTGGGAACTGCGGACTGGGGGGGAGGGAAGGAGAGAGGGCTTGAAACTAAAGAGTGGGGGGTTCGGGGGGGGGGTGGGTGGTGTGGACGGTCAGGGGTCAGTGCCTCGGCGAATTGGAAAGCCCAGTCTAAAGATCGGAGAGCTGGTCAGTGATTTTTGAACAGGAAACTCAGACTGGGGCAGCAGAGTGGTGAGCGCTGCTGCCTCACGGTGTCAGGGACCCCGGGTTCGATTCCCGGCTCGGGTCGCTGTGTGTGCCCCCCCCGCCGGAGTCTGCACGTTCTCCCCGTGTCTGCGGGGGTTTCCTCCGAGTGCTCCACGACCCTCCCACGGTCCAAAGATGTGTAGGTTAGGGGGGATTGGCCATGCTAAATTGTCCCTTAGTGTCCAAAGATGAGACCCAGGATAATGCTCGGGGGGAGAAAGGGTTCGAATCCCACCGTGGCGGATGGTGGAATTTAAATCCAATGAAATATCTGCGGTCACAAAGCCAGTCGTTGTCAGGGCGACTGTGTAAACCCATCCGGTTCACAAAACAAACACTTAACCCTCAATATAACCCACAAGAGAGAGAGTTCAAACAGCTCAGAAATACCCCCTCAATGCAGATATCTTGGAAGGTCAGTCCAACCACAAGTGCAGACAAATTCCAATCAAGTCGATTTTAAAGCATTATTCTCAGCAATAAAAAACACACAGTTCTGCTGCTGATTTACCGGAAGCTTCCAAAAAGCAGAGAAATCTACAATCTGGGATATTGCTGTGGGACAGAAACTCTGGGTAGTGCACACACACAGGGAGCGCACATACCCAACTACACTGGTTTATTCAGGTTTGCTGATATACATACATTCAAAGACAAATGGGCTCAATTGCAGGAAAGCAGAGTGGGGGAATGGGAGATTGGGGCTGGGGGGAGGGGAAAATGGAATGGGAGAGATATGGGAAGGTGGTGGCAGAGCTGAGATAGAACACACTGGGGAACAAAGGGATATAGAGAGAGGACACACTGGGGAACAGAGAGATACAGAGAGAGGACACACTGGGGAACAGAGGGATACAGAGAGAGGACACACTGGGGAACAGAGGGATACAGAGAGAGGACACAGTGGGGAACAGCAGGATACAGAGAGAGGACACACTGGGGAACAGAGGGATACAGAGAGAGGACACACTGGGGAACAGAGGGATACAGAGAGAGGACACACTGGGGAACAGAGGGATACAGAGAGAGGACACACTGGGGAACAGAGGGATACAGAGAGAGGACACACTGGGGAATATATGGACAGTGAGGGGTTGAGGTTAAGGATGGAGGGGGTGGGGATCTTTACACAATCCTGAGTCTCTCGTTCTGTGCCCCAGTCTCTCTTCAGGGACAATATTTCTCAAAGGCAGCTGCCCCGATACAGGATGGAGCCGGTTTCTCACAGATAAAAGGGAATTCCGAGGAACAGGGGACATCATTGCAGCCAAAATTATCTTTACGGGATTCTTTCGAAAATGTGCCACAGTCCTCATTATTATTACTATTATTCGGTTCATTCGGCAGCCAATGAGATTTCCTGGGAATGAGAGAAAGAATCAATTAAATTCCACCGAGAGATAGGAAAATATTCCAACAGATCCACACCAATCCCAAACTAATCCCACTGTCCCACTGTTTCCCCATAGCCCTGTATCAATCCCCAAACTAATCCCACTGTCCCACTCTCTCCCCATAGACCTGTATCAATCCCCAAACTAATCCCACTGTCCCACTCTCCCCCCATAGCCCTGTATCAATCCCAAACTAATCCCACTGTCCCACTCTCTCCCCATAGCCCTGTATCAATCCCAAACTAATCCCACTGTCCCACTCTCTCCCCATAGCCCTGTATCAATCCCCAAACTAATCCCACTGTCCCACTCTCTCCCCATAGCCCTGTATCAATCCCAAACTAATCCCACTGTCCCACTCTCTCCCCATAGCCCTGCATCAATCCCCAAACTAATCTCACTGTCCCACTCTCTCCCCTAGCCCTGTATCAGTCCCCAAACTAATCCCACTGTCCCACTCTCTCCCCATAGCCCTGCATCAATCCCCAAACTAATCCCACTGTCCCACTCTCTCCCCATAGCCCTGAATCAATCCCCAAACTAATCCCACTGCCCCACTCTCTCCCCATAACCCTGTATCAATCCCCAAACTAATCCCATTGTCCAACTCTCTCCCCATAGCCCTGTATCAATCCCCAAGCTAATCCCACTGTCCCACTCTATCCGGGTGCGATGTTGGAACGCACCTCACTGGGGTCCCATCCACCCATTTCCAGTTTCCTTCATTCCCTCGATCTGTGAGTCCAATAAAATATTGGTCACTCTTGTCCAGCATGGATTGGCTAAGAAAATTCTGCAGAAGAAACAGGTTTGTGGAGTTAGTGACACTCTCAACTCACACACACAGCTCTTAATCTCTGTGTATACTCTGTATCTAACCCCGTGCTGTCCCTGTCCTGGGAGTGTTTGATGGGGACAGTGTAGAGGGAGCTTTACTCTGTATCTAACCCCGTGCTGTACCTGTCCTGGGAGTGTTTGATGGGGGGACAGTGTAGAGGGAGCTTTACCCTGTATCTAACCCCGTGCTGTACCTGTCCTGGGAGTGTTTGATGGGGGGGACAGTGTAGAGGGAGCTTTACTCTGTATCTAACCCCGTGCTGTACCTGTCCTGGGAGTGTTTGATGGGGGGACAGTGTAGAGGGAGCTTTACTCTGTATCTAACCCCGTGCTGTCCCTGTCCTGGGAGTGTTTGATGGGGGGACAGTGTAGAGGGAGCTTTACTCTGTATCTAACCCCGTGCTGTACCTGTCCTGGGAGTGTTTGATGGGGGGACAGTGTAGAGGGAGCTTTACTCTGTATCTAACCCCGTGCTGTACCTGTCCTGGGAGTGTTTGATGGGAGACAGTGTAGAGGGAGCTTTACTCTGTATCTAGCCCCGTGCTGTCCCTGTCCTGGGAGTGTTTGGTGGGGACAGTGTAGAGGGAGCTTTACTCTGTATCTAACCCCGTGCTGTACCTGTCCTTGGAGTGTTTGATGGGAGACAGTGTAGAGGGAGCTTTACTCTGTATCTAACCCCGTGCTGTCCCTGTCCTGGGAGTGTTTGATGGGGGACAGTGTAGAGGGAGCTTTACTCTGTATCTAACCCCGTGCTGTCCCTGTCCTGGGAGTGTTTGATGGGGGGACAGTGTAGAGGGAGCTTTACTCTGTATCTAACCCCGTGCAGTCCCTGTCCTGGGAGTGTTTGATGAGGGGACAGTGTAGAGGGAGCTTTACTCTGTATCTAACCCCGTGCTGTACCTGTCCTGGGAGTGTTTGATGGGGACAGTACAGGGGGATATTTTCTCTCTAACACATTCTGACGGATGTTGCCAGCATTCTGACCTGTTCCTGTTTTGTGTTGATGATGAGGAGATGTGAGTTTTGGGATTTACATTCTCGCTTTGCCGAATCCCAGTCTTTTTGTTGTGTGGAGAATCTGTAGCAGCTTTTATCGTGCAGTTTCCAGCCGTTCGGACAGAGAGACTCTGAGGAATAATGAAGAATTAAATCGGAGGAATCCATTCGGACATCAGGGACAGGAGGAGGCCATTCAGTCCCTCTCCGGCCTGTTACACACTGTTATACATTTTAAAATCTGGTGCAGAATGAGTGATCATAGACAATTTGATGGAGATGCTATTTGGCTGGGATTTTACCCCACACTTTTACACTCAATTTGAAATTTGATGCAGTGCGGAGAGCAGCTCCTCAATAAAATCTGTCTTGTGTTACTTTGAATACATGCGGGCAAAACCGTTTCTTATTAGAACAAAGAAAATTACAGCACAGGAACAGGACCTTTCAGGGGCAGGAAGAGGAGGAGGCCATTCAGCCCCTCTCTCTAGAGCCTGTGAGACAGGAACAGAGGGAGGCCATTCAGCCCCTCTCGATTCCTTCTCTTTCTGTCAGAATTCCAATGACTATGAACTGACCGGAGCAGTTTCGGACGTAAGGACAGAGAAAGCGGATAATCCTCTGATGCTGAACAAGCTCCTCATGGCAACGTCGGAGATCCCTCTTCACCACTAGAAAGAGAATCAGAGAAAAACCTGAGACACAGAGAGTTACAGTGAGGGGTGTGGGATATATCAGAGTGTTACAGTGAGGGGTGTGGGATATATCAGAGTGTTACAGTGAGGGGTGTGGGATATATCAGAGTGTTACAGTGAGGGGTGTGGGATATATCAGAGTGTTACAGTGAGGGGTGTGGGGTATATCAGAGTGTTACAGTGAGGGGTGTGGGATATATCAGAGTGTTACAGTGAGGGGGGTGGGATATATCAGTGTTACAGTGAGGGGTGTGGGGTATATCAGAGTGTTACAGTGAGGGGTGTGGGATATATCAGAGTGTTACAGTGAGGGGTGTGGGATATATCAGAGTGTTACAGTGAGGGGTGTGGGATATATCAGAGTGTTACAGTGAGGGGTGTGGGATATATCAGAGTGTTACAGTGAGGGGTGTGGGATATATCAGAGTGTTACAGTGAGGGGTGTGGGATATATCAGAGTGTTACAGTGAGGGGTGTGGGATATATCAGAGTGTTACAGTGAGGGGTGTGGGATATATCAGAGAGTTACAGTGAGGGGTGTGGGATATATCAGAGTGTTACAGTGAGGGGTGTGGGATATATCAGAGTGTTACAGTGAGGGGTGTGGGATATATCAGAGTGTTGCAGTGAGGGGTGTGGGATATATCAGAGTGTTACAGTGAGGGGTGTGGGATATATCAGAGTGTTACAGTGAGGGGTGTGGGATATATCAGAGTGTTACAGTGAGGGGTGTGGGATATATCAGAGTGTCACAGTGAGGGGTGTGGGATATATCAGAGTGTTACAGTGAGGGGTGTGGGATATATCAGAGTGTTACAGTGAGGGGTCTGGGATATATCAGAGTGTTACAGTGAGGGGTGTGGGATATATCAGAGTGTTACAGTGAGGGGTCTGGGATATATCAGAGTGTTACAGTGAGGGGTGTGGGATATATCAGAGTGTTACAGTCAGGGGTGTGGGATATATCAGAGTGTTACAGTGAGGGGTGTGGGATATATCAGAGTGTTACAGTGAGGGGTGTGGGATATATCAGAGTGTTACAGTGAGGGGTGTGGGATATATCAGAGTGTTACAGTGAGGGGTGTGGGGTATATCAGAGTGTTACAGGATGTTATTTATTGATGTACCATATACGGTGAGTCCGATGGTTATTGCGAAAAGCGCGATTATGATGAGGATTGCGACCAATCCGAGAGATCTGGATTTTTTTGAGTTGGTTCCTCCAGCTGTTTCCTGTTTGTTTTGATCTGGAACAGAGAAGTTTCGATGTTCGGGAATCTTGTGTAACGTTACAGAACAGGCAGTTGTGACATCTTCCATCTCTCAGAGAGGTAAACAGCTACGCACGTCACCCGTTTAACTCCCTCCTTCCACACCCCCTTTACAGGAGGATTATCCATGAGAATTTAACACCGTCTCACACAGGGAGATATTAAATACACAGATCTAAAAACTCAATCACAAAGATTGGATTGAGGAGCAGAGAGAGAGAATCAGAGAGTGACAGAGAGATAGAGATAGATATACAGGCAGAGGGAGAGACAGAGAGGGAAAGAGATGGAGATATAGGCGGAGAGAGATAAACACAGAGTGAAAGAGAGATAGAGGGAGAGAGAGAGAGATGGAGAGATAGATGGAGTGAGAAAAACACAGAGTGAAAGAGAGAGAGAGAAAGGGAGTGAGAGAGACAGAGATGGAGAGATAGATGGAGAGAGAAAAACACAGAGTGAAAGAGAGAGAGAGAAAGGGAGTGAGAGAGACAGAGATGGAGAGACAGATGGAGAGAGAGAGAGAAAAACACAGAGCAAAAGAGAGGGAAAGAGAGAAAGAGAGAGACAAGAATGGAGCGATCGAGAGAGAGAAAGAGAAATACAGAGCGAATGAGAGAGACGGAGAGAGAGAGAGAGATGGTGAGATAGAGCGAGAGAGAGCGAAAAGCATAGAGCAAAAGAGAGAGAGAGAAAGAGGGAGAGAGAGAAACAGAGATGGAAAGATAGAAAGAGAGAGACAGAAACGCAGAGAGAAAGAGAGGGAGAGAGAGAGAGAGAGACAGGGATGGAGAGATAAATAGAGAGAGAGAGAGTGACAGAAACACAAAGCGAAAGAGAGAGAGAGAGGGAGAGACAGAGTTGGTGCAATAGAGAGAGAGAGAGAAACACAGAGCGAAAGTGAGAGAGAGAAAGAGAGCGAGAAACAGAGCAAAAGAGAGAGAGAGACAGAGGGAGAGGGAGAGACGTGAAGTGAAGAACTGACAGGGAGAGAGGAGACAGAAAGATAAAGCGAGAGATATCGAGCAGGAGAGAGATTGGGATGCAGAGAGAGAGGTGGGGGGGGATTACAGAAACAGGGGGATTGAAGGAGCTGAAGAAATTCACAGAGAGAGAGAGTTCTGTGAAGATTGGAGGAGGTTACAGAGATAGGGAGGGGGAGTAGAGGGGTGGAGGGGGTTGCAGAGATAGGGAGGGGGTGTAGGGGGCTGGAGGAGGTTACAGAGATAGGGAGGGGGTGTAGGGGGGCTGGAGGAGGTTACAGAGATAGGGAGGGGGTGTAGGGGGCTGGAGGCGGTTACAGAGATAGGGAGGGGGTGTAGGGGGCTGGAGGAGGTTACAGAGATAGGGAGGGGGAGTAGGGGCTGGAGGGGGTTACAGAGATAGGGAGGGGGTGTAGGGGTTGGAGGGGGTGACAGAGATAGGGAGGGGGTGTAGGGGTTGGAGGGGGTTACAGAGATAGGGAGGGGGTGTAGGGGGTGGAGGGGGTTACAGAGATAGGGAGGGGGTGTAGTGGGTGGAGGGGGTTACAGAGATAGGGAGGGGGTGTAGTGGGTGGAGGGGGTTACAGAGATAGGGAGGGGGTGTAGGGGCTGGAGGGGGTTACAGAGATAGAGAGGGTGTGCGGGGCTGGAGGAGGTTACAGAGATAGGGAGGGGGTGTAGGGGGTGGAGGGGGTTACAGAGATAGGGAGGGGGTGTAGAGGGTGGAGGGGGTTACAGAGATAGGGAGGGGGTGTAGGGGGTGGAGGAGATTACAGAGATAGGGAGGGGGTGTAGGGGGCTGGAGGGGGTTACAGAGATAGGGAGTAGGTGTAGGGGGTGGAGGAGGTTACAGAGATAGGGAGGGGGTGTTGGGGGTGGAGGGGGTTACAGAGATAGGGAGGGGGTGTGCGGGGGTGGAGGAGGTTACAGTGATAGGGAGGGGACGTAGGGGGTGGAGGGGGTTACAGAGATAGGGAGGGGGTGTAGGGGGCTGGAGGAGGTTACAGAGATAGGGAGGGGGTGTAGGGGGCTGGAGGGGGATACAGAGATAGGGAGGGGGTGTAGGGGGCTGGAGGAGGTTACAGCGATAGGGAGGGGGTGTCGGGGGCTGGAGGAGGTTACAGAGATCGGGAGGGGGTGTAGGGGGCTGGAGGGGGTTACAGAGATAGGGAGGGGGTGTAGGGGCTGGAGGAGGTTACAGAGATAGGGAGGGGGTGGAGGGGGTTACAGAGATAGGGAGGGGGTGTAGGGGGCTGGAGGAGGTTACAGAGATAGGGAGGGGGTGTAGGGGGGCTGGAGGAGGTTACAGAGATCGGGAGGGTGTGTAGGGGGGCTGGAGGGGGTTACAGAGATCGGGAGGGGGTGTAGGGGGCTGGAGGAGGTTACAGAGATAGGGAGGGGGTGTAGGGGGCTGGAGGAGGTTACAGAGATAGGGAGGGGGTGTAGGGGGCTGGAGGAGGTTACAGAGATAGGGAGGGGGTGTCGGGGGGCTGGAGGGGGTTACAGAGATAGGGAGGGGGTGTAGGGGGCTGGAGCGGGTTACAGAGATAAGGAGTGGGTGTAGGGGGTGGAGGGGGTTACAGAGATCGGGAGGGGGTGTAGTGGGTGGAGGGGGTTACAGAGATAGGGAGTGGGTGTAGGGGGGCTGGAGGGGATTACAGAGATAGGGAGTGGGTGTAGGGGGGCTGGAGGGGATTACAGAGATAGGGAGGGGGTGTAGGGGGGCTGGAGGGGATTACAGAGATAGGGAGGGGGTGTAGGGGGGCTGGAGGGGATTACAGAGATAGGGAGGTATCCTGATTTTGGCCAATGTGATGAGTTGAGACAGTTTCGGGGTGATCTGCGTTCTCTCTCTGTGTCTCTCCCCACCCGGGTGTGTGTGTGTGTGAAACCCCCCACCCCCGCCTCTCCCGTTCATCCCGACCACCACCCCCCCCCGGACCGCCCTGAACCACCGCGACCTCCGACCCCACACCCCAAGGCTGACTGACCTTTGCCCGGGGTCGCCTCTGACCCTGGGTCCTGTTGGGGTCTCTCTGAGTTGACTCTGAGTTGAGCGTAGGTGGTCTGCGGTTCCCCTGCGAGAGACGGAGGGAGAGAGAGAGAGAGAGCGTGAGAGACGGAGGGAGGGAGAGAGAGAGTAACTCAATCCATCAAATCCCCGGGAACATCCTAGTAAATCTTTTCCGTGCTCTTTCTAGTTCAATAATATCCTTTCTATAACAGGGTGAGCAGAACTGTACACAGTATTTCCAAGTGTGGCCTGACCAACGTCTTGTACAACATCAACAAGACGTCCGAACAGACACGTAATGCAGGCGGAACAGGGACGCAACCATCGTGTAACAGACGCGTAACCAAGATGTAATGGACGTGTAACCGAGATGCAACCAGGCGTAATCAAACTGCAACTGATAACTACCTGAGGTGTAACACACATGCGTCTAAGGTGTAACAGGGTCGTAACTAAAGTAGAACAAAAACGTAACGGAGGTGTAACCAGCAGAGACAAGGTGAAACCGAGGAGAAATGCACCAAAAATTGAGATGCAATAGACACGAAACTGAGATGGAACAGAAGTGATATTGACAAGATTATAACTGAGCGGGAAATCGAGAGAACAAAGATAGACCCATATCATCGCGGACAGTGCAACTGAGATGTCACTAAATTGTAGCAGCTGTGGGGCACATCTGTATCTTAAGATAGACATACGATGTGCATAACTGACCTGCTGTGTGGATGGTTTGATTCCCAGAGGCTGCAGCGAAATTCAACTCCGAGTACGTTAACTCAGAATCACCTAAAACAATTCAACAAGAACCAAACAGTACGTGTTAGATACAGAGTAAACTCCCACCACACTGTCCCCCCATCAAACACTCCCAGGACAGGTACAGCACGGGGTTAGATACAGAGTAAAGCTCCCTCTACACTGTCCCCCCATCAAATACTCCCAGGACAGGTACAGCACGGGGTTAGATACAGAGTAAAGCTCCCTCTACACTGTCCCCCCATCAAACACTCCCAGGACAGGTACAGCACGGGGTTAGATACAGAGTAAACTCCCACCACACTGTCCCCCCATCAAACACTCCCAGGACAGGTACAGCACGGGGTTAGATACAGAGTAAACTCCCTCTACACTGTCCCCCATCAAACACTCCCAGGACAGGTACAGCACGGGGTTAGATACAGAGTAAAGCTCCCTCTACACCGTCCCCCATCAAACACTCCCAGGACAGGTACAGCACGGGGTTAGATACAGAGTAAAGCTCCCTCTACACTGTCCCCCCATCAAACACTCCCAGGACAGGTACAGCACGGGGTTAGATACAGAGTAAAGCTCCCTCTACACTGTCCCGCATCAAACACTCCCAGGACAGGTACAGCACGGGGTTAGATACAGAGTAAAGCTCCCTCTACACTGCCCTCCCATCAAACACTCCCAGGACAGGTACAGCACGGGGTTAGATACAGAGTAAAGCTCCCTCTACACTGTCCCCATCAAACACTCCCAGGACAGGTACAGCACGGGGTTAGATACAGAGTAAAGCTCCCTCTACACTGTTGCCTCATCAAACATTGCCAGAGAGGTACCCCCTCCTCCCCTTTCTCTCGCTGATATTCTCTCTCCCTCTGTCTCTGTCTCTCTCTCTCTCTGCCTCTCTCTCTCTCTCTCTCTGTCTCTCTCTGTCTCTCTCTGTCTCTGTCTCTCTCTCTCTCTCTCTCTCTCTGTCTCTCTCTCTCTCTCTCTGTCTGTCTCTCTCCCTCTCTCTCTCTCTCCCCTGTCTCTGTCTCTCTCACCCTCATCTCTGTCTGTCTTCCCCCACCTGTCTCTCCCTTCACCCCCCGGTCTGTGTCACTCTCCCACCCCCTTGTCTCTCTCTCTCTCTCTCTCCTCCACCTTTCTCTTTCCCTCATCCATGTCAATCTCTCTCTCTCTCCCCCCCGTCATTCTCTCTCAACCCCACCTCCATGTCTCTCTCTGTCTCTCTCCCTCGTCTATCTCTCTCCCTCTCGCTCCCCGCTCTCTCTTTCTCCCCGTCTCTCTCTCTCTCTCCCTCTGAGTTCCTCTCTCTCTCTCTCTCTCACGATGCCTCTCTGTCTCCCTCTCCCCCTCTTTTTTACCCTTTCACCCTCTCTGTCTCCCTCTCTCGTAGAATCATAGATTCCAACTGCACATGAGAAGGCCATTCAGCCCATCAAGTCTGGTTCTACAATAAACCCAGCCAAATACTATCCCCAGAACCATACCAATCCACACTGCCAATTTACCCAGACACTAAAGAGCAATTTAGCATGGCCAATTCACCCAAACCTATACACCTTTGGATACTCAGGGACAATTTAGCATGGCCAATCCACCCTAACCTACACATCTTTGGACACTAAGGCGCAATTTAGCATGGCCAGTCCCCCTAACCTACACATCTTTGGTTACTAAGGGACAATTTAGCATGGCCAATCCACCTAACCTACACATCTTTGGACACTAAGGGACAACTTAGCATGGCCAATCCACCTAACCTACACATCTTTGGACACTAAGGGACAATTTAACATGGCCAATCCACCCTAACCGACACATCTTTGGACACTAAGGGACAATTTAGCATGGCCAATCCCCCTAACCTACACATCTTTGGACACTAAGGGACAATTTAGCATGGCCAATCCCCCTAACCTACACATCTTTGAACACTAAGGGACAATTTAGCATGGCCAATTCACCTAACCTACACATCTTTGGACAATCAGAGACAATTTAGCATGGCCAATCCACCTAACCTACACATCTTTGGACACTAAGGGACAATTTAGCATGGCCAATCCACCCTAACTGACACATCTTTGGACACTAAGGGACAATTTTGCATGGCCAATCCACCTAACCTACACATCTTTGGACACTAAGGGGCAATTTAGCATGGCCAATCCCCCCTAACCTGCACATCTTTGGACACTAAGGGACAATTTAACATGGCCAATCCCCTTAATCTACACATCTTTGGACACTAAGGGACAATTTAGCATGGCCAATCCCCCTAACCTACACATCTTTGGACACTAAGGGACAATTTAGCATGGCCAATCCACCCTAACCTACACATCTTTGGACTATGGGAGGAAACCGGAGCAGCTGCAGGAAACCCAGGGAGACTCTGGGAGAACTGGCAAATTCCAGACAGTCACCCAGGCTTAAAATTGACCCCAGTTCCCTGGCAGCGTGAGGTAGCAGTTCGAACCACTATACCACCCTGCTCTCCCTTATCAATCACTGTCTTTCTCCATCTCTGTGTCTCTCTATCTGTCTCTCTCTCTTCTTCTCCCTCCCTCTGTCTCTCTCTCTGTCTCTCTCTCTCTCTCTTCTTCTCGCTCTGTCTTTCTCTCTCTCTATTAAAAGTATCTCTTACCTGCACTATAAGCCATTGTGTTGTTCTTGATATTTCTCATGTTGAGATATTTGCTTTTCTGCTCCCTTGTTTGTGCCTCAGGCTCTCTCTGTCTCTCCCTCTTTCTGTGTGTGTGTCTCTCTCTCTCTCTCCCTGTCTCTCTCTCTCTCTCAGATGTGTCTCAGTTGAACTTGTTGTTAGAGCTGAGAACTTGCTCAGAGCTTTGTGTGTGTCCATTTCACAATGACAGTTCCTGCAGATAAAACTGTGTTGTCATTCTGACTCTTATTGCAGCAACATCTCAAGACTAATCTCTCACACTGTCTTTCAAACTCTTTCTGCCTCTGTCTCCCTCTTTTTGTCTCTCTGCTGTCCCTCCTTGTCTCTCTCTGACCCCCTTCCCTCTCTCTGTCCATCTCCCTCTCTCCCTCTGTCTCTCTGCAGATCTCTCTCTCTCCCTCTGCTTCCCTCTCTGTCTCTGTCCCTTTCTCTGTCTCTGTCCCTCTCTTGTCTCTCTCTCTCTCTCTGAAGAGGCCATTCAGCCCATCGAGTCTGCATCAACAACAAACCCACCACTGCCCAAACCTCCTAACCCCACAAAACTACACTGCCAATTTACCCAGATACTGAAGAGTAATTTAGCATGGCCAATCCCCCTAACCTACATATCTTTGGACACTAAGGGACAATTTAGCATGGCCAATCCACCTAACCTACATATCTTTGGACACTAAGGGGCAATTTAGCATGGCCAATCCCCCCTAACCTACACATCTTTGGACACTAAGGGACAATTTAGCATGGCCAATCCACCCTAACCTACACATCTTTGGACACTAAGGGACAATTTAGCATGGCCAATCCACCTAACTGCCACACCTTTCTATCTCTCTCACTGTCTCTCTCTTTCTACATATCTCTCTCTGTCGCAATTTCTCTGTCTCTCTCTCTGCCTGTCTCCCTCTCCATCTCTGTCTGTCACTCTCAGCCTGTCTCTCTCTCTCTCTGTCCCTCACTGTCTGTCTGTCTGTCTCTCTCTGTCTCTCTCTCACTCTCTGTGCCTCTCTCTGTCTCTTTTTCTCTGTGTCTCTGTCATTCTCTCTCCCTTTGTCTCTCACTCTGTCTCTCTTCTGTCTCTCTGTCTGCCTCTCTCTCTCTCTCTCTGTCTGTCTCTCTCTCTCTCTCTGTGCCTCTCTCTGTCTCTTTTTCTCTGTGTCTCTGTCATTCTCTCTCTCTTTGTCTCTCACTCTGTCTCTCTTCTGTCTCTCTGTCTGTCTCTCTCTCTCTCTCTCTGTGCCTCTCTCTGTCTCTTTTTCTCTGTGTCTCTGTCATTCTCTCTCTCTTTGTCTCTCACTCTGTCTCTCTTCTGTCTCTCTGTCTGCCTCTCTCTCTCTCTTTCTCTGTCTGTCTGTCTCTCTGTCTCACTCTCTCTCTCTGTCTCACTCTCTCTTTGTGTTTCTCTTTGTCGCCCTGTCTATCTCTCTCTGTGTCTCTCTTTCTGTGCCTCTCTATGTCTCTCTCTTTCTGTCTCTGTATCTCTGCCACTTTCTCTCTCTCTTTGTCCCTCCCCTCTCTCTTTCTCTCTCTCTCTGACCCTCTCTCTGTCTCTCTCTCGGTCTCTCTCTCTCACTGTCTCTCTCTCTCTCTCTCCCCCATCTCTCTATCTCTCTCTGCCCCCCCTCTCTCTCTCTACCTCCCTTTCTTTCTCCCTCTGTGTCTCTCTCTCACTCTCTCAATCTCTCTCTCTGCCTATCTCTTTCTCTGCCTCTCTTTTTCAGTTTCTCTCTCTATCTCTCTCTCTCTCTTTCTCTGTGTCTCTCTTTCTGTCTCTCTCGCTTTCTCTCTCTGTCTCTCTCTCTGCCTCTATCCCTCTCTCTCTGTCTCTCTCTCCCTCTCTCTCTCTGTCTCTCTGTCTCTGTGTGTCTCTTTCAGTCTCTCCCTGTCTCTCTCTCTGTCTCTCTCTCTCTCTCTCTCTCTCTCTGTCTCTCTCATTCTCAGATTCAGTCATTTTTTGAACTTGTTGTTCATGTTGAGATCTTCCCCCAGTCCATCTGTCTCTGTGCTCCTTTCCACAATGGATTTGCCCTGTGATAAAAATCTGTTTTGCTGTCCCCCTTTCCAACTCTCTCCCTCTGAAACTCTCTCTCTCTGTCCCTCTCTCAATCTCTCTCCCTCACTCTGAAGATCTCTCTCTCATTGTCTCTCACTCAAAACATCTTTCTGTCTTTCTCTCTCTCTCTGCAGCTGTTTCCCTTTCAATCACTGACCCTCTCTCTCAACCTCACTCTTTCTCTCTCTCGAACTCTTTCAAATTCGAGCATTTTTTCAGTTTCTGTTTCTCTGCCAATCTCCTTCACTGTCCTTCCCTCCCTGATTCTTTGTCTATTTGTCTCCTTCACTCTGTCGGTTGAGGTTGTTGTTGAACTTGTTGGTGTTTCTCAATGTTGAGGTTGTTGTTGTATTTGTTGGGGTTTTTTCAGCATTCGGGTTTTTGTTGAGGTTGCGGGTGTTTCACATTGCTGAGGTCATTGTTGAATTTGTTGGTGTTTTGCAATGTTGACGTTGTTGTTGAATTTGTTGGTGTTTTGCAATGTTGAGGTTGTTGTTGGATTTGTTGGTGTTTTCAATGTTGAGGTTGTTGTTGAAATTGTTGGTGTTTTCCATGTTGGGGTTGTTGTTGAATTTGTTGGTGTTTTGCAATGTTGAGGTTGTTGTTGAACTTGTTGGTGTTTCTCAATGTTGAGGTTGTTGTTGAAGTTGGTAGTTTTTTCCGTGTTGGGGTTGTTGTTGAATTTGGTGTGTTTTCAATGTTGAGGTTGTTGTTGAATTCCTTGGCATTTCTCAATGTTGATGTTGTTGTTGAATTTGTTGGTGTTTCTCAATGTTGAGGTTGTTGTTGTATTTGTTGCTGTTTTCATTGTTGAGGTTGTTGTTGAATTTCTTGGTGTTTTTCAGTGTTGAGGTTGTTGTTATGTTTGTTGGCCTTTCCCAATGCCAGGGTTGTTGTTGGATTCATTGCTGTTTCTCAATGTTGTGGTTGTTGTTGAACTTCTTGGTCTTTCACAATGTTGGGGACATTGCCAAACTTGTTGGTGTTTCACAATGTTGAGGTTGTTGCTGTATTTATTGGTGTTTTTCAGTCTTCAGGTTGTTGATTTTTTTTGGTGTTTCTCAATATCGAGCTTGCTATTAAATATGTCGGTGTTTTTCATTGTTGAACTAGTCGATGAATTTGTTGATGTTACTCAATCTTGGGCAGTTATTGTATTTGTTTGTGTTTCTCACTGTTGGGGTTGTTGATAGATTTGTTGTTTTTTTTCCAATGTTGGCTTGTTCCTGAGTTTGCTGGTGTTTCCCAATATAACATTGTTAAATTTGTTTCCGTATTCTCTGCTGAGTTTGCTGAAGAATATGTTGCTGTTTTTCAATGTTGAACTTGTCGTTTTCCTTCTTGGTGTTATTTAACGTTGAGGTTATTGTTGAATTTGTTGGTGTTTGTCAATGTTGAGGTTGTTGTTGAATTTGTTGGTTTTTTTTAAATTTGGGGTTGTTGTTGAATTTGGTGGTGTTTCTCAATGTTGACGTTGTTGTTGTTGAATTTGTTGGTGTTTTTCAATGCTGGGGTTGTTGTTGAATTTGTTGGTGTTTCCCAATGTTGAGGTTGTTGTTGAATTTGTTGGTGTTTCTCAATGTTGCAGTTGTTGCTGAATTTGTTGGTGTTTCTCACTGTTGTGAATTTGTTGCTGTTTTTCAATGTTAAGATTGTCATTGAATTTTTTGGTGTTTTCCATGTTGAGGCTGTTTGTGATTTTTTTCAATGTTGAGGTTGTGGTTGGATTTGTTGGTGTTCCCAATTTTGAGGTTGTTGGTTTATTTGTTGATGTTTTTCAATGTTGCTATTGCTGTTGAGGTTGTTGCTGTGTTTCAATGTTGAGGTTATTGTTGGATTTTTTGGTGTTTCTCAATGTTGGGGTTGTTGTTGAATGTATTGGTGTTCCTAAATTTTGAGTTTCTTGTTGAGTTTGTTGGTGTTTCTCAATTTGAGGTTGTTGTTGAACTTGTTGGTGTTTTACGTGTTAAGGTTTTGTTGAATTTGTTGATGTCTTATCAAGTTGTTGTTTTTATTTGTGTTATTCAATGTTGAAGTCGTTGTTGAGTTTGTTGGGTTTTTTTCTCAATGTTGCTGTTGTTGTTGTATTTGTTGTCATTTTTCAGTGTTGAGGGTGTTGTTGAACATGTTGGTGTTTCTCAATCTGGGGCAGATGTTGAATTTATTGGTGTTTTTTCAATGTTGATTTTGCTGTTCAATTTGTTGGTGTTTCTTCAAGTTGAGGTTGCTGTTAAATTTGGTGGTGTTTTAAAATGTTGAAGTTGTTGTTGAATTTGCTGGTGTTTTCAATGCTGGGTTGTTGTTGAATTTCTTGGTGTTCCTCAATGCTGGGTTGTTGTTAAATTTCTTGGTGTTTTAAGTGCTGGGGTTGTTGTTGAATTTGTTGATGTTTTCAATGCTGAGGTTGTTGCTGAATTTGTTGGTGTTTCTCAATATTGGGGTTGTTGTTGAATTTGTTGGCATTTCTCAATGTTGAGGTAGTTGCTGAATGTGTTGCTGTTTCTCAATGTTGAGGTTGTTGCTGTATTTATACGTGTTTTTCCATGTTGGGGTTGTTGTTGAATTCGTTGGTGTTTCTCAATGTTGGGGTTGCTGTTGAATTTGTTGATTTTTAGTGTTGGGGTTGTTTAATTGGTTGGTGTTTCACAATGATGAGGTTGTTGTTGAATTTGTTGGTGTTTCTTAATGTTGAGGTTGTTGTTGAATCTGTTGGTGTGTCTCAATGTTCAGGTTGTTATTGAATGTGTTGCTGTTTCTCAATGTTGAGATTGTTGTTGAATTTATTGGTTTTTCAACGTTGAGGTTGTTGTTGACTTTGTTGGTGTTTTTCAATGTTCGGGTTCTTGTTGAATTTGTTATTGTTTTTCAATGTTGAGGTTGTTGTTGAATTTGTTGGTGTTTCTCAATGTTGAGGTTGTTGTTGAATTTGTTGGTGTTTTTCAATGTTGAGGTTGTTGAATTTATTGGTGTTTTTCAATGTTGGGGTTGTTGTTGAATTTGTTGGTGTTTCCCAATGTTGAGGTTGTTGCAGAATTTGTTGGTGTTTTTCAATGTTGAGGTTGTTGTTGAATTTGTTGGTGTTTTTCAATGTTGGGGTTGCTGTTGAATTAGTTGGGGTTGCCCAATATTGAGGTTGTTGCTGAATTTGTTGGTGTTTTTCAATGTTGAGTTTGTTGTTGAATATGTTCGTGTTTCTCAATGTTGAGGTTGTTGTTGAATTTGTTGGTGTTTCTCAATGTTGAGGTTGTTGCTGAATGTGTTGGTGTTTTTCAATGTTGAGGTTGTTGTTGAATTTGTTGGTGTTTTTCAATGTTGGGGTTGTTGTTGAATTTGTTCGTGTTTCTCAATGTTGAGGTTGTTGTTGAATTTGTTGGTGTTTCTCCATGCTGGGGTTGTTGTTGAATTTGTTGATGTTTTCAATGCTGGGGTTGTTGTTGATTTTGTTGGTGTTTTCAGTGATGGGTTGTTGTTGAATTTGTGGGTGCTTCTCAATGCTGGGGTTGTTGAATTTGTTGGCGTTTCTCCATGCTGGGGTTGTTGTTGATTTTGTTGGTGTTTCTCAATGCTGGGGTTGTTGTTTATCTTGTTGGTGTTTTTCAATGTTGAGGTTGTGGTTGATATTGTTGGTGTTTTCAATGCTGGGGTTGTTGTTGAATTTGTTGGTGTTTCTCAATGTTGAGCTTGTTGTCGAATTTGTTGGTGTTTCTCAATGTTGAGGTTGTTGTTGAATTTGTTGGTGTTTCTCAATGTTGGGGTTGTTGTTGAATTTGTTGGTGTTTCTCAATGTTGGGGTTGTTGTTGAATTTCTTGGTGGTTTTCAATGTTGAGATTATTGCTGTATTTATTATTAATGTTACTCAATGTTGAGGCTCGTTGGTGTTTTTGCTGGTGTTCCTCAATATTGAGGTTGCTGTTTTTCAGTGTTAAGGTTGTTATTGAATTTGTTGATGTTTTTCTATGCTGAGCTCGATTTGAACCTGTTGGTGTTTTTCAAACCCGAGATTCTTGTTGTATTTGTTGGTGTTAGATACAGAGTAAACTCCCTCTCCACTGTCCCCATCAAACACTCCCAGGACAGGTACAGCACGGGGTTAGATACAGAGTAAACTCCCTCTCCACTGTCCCCCCATCAAACACTCCCAGGACAGGTACAGCACGGGGTTAGATACAGAGTAAAGCTCCCTCTACACTGTCCCCATCAAACACTCCCAGGACAGGTACAGCACGGGGTTAGATACAGAGTAAAGCTCCCTCTACACTGTCCCCTCATCAAACACTCCCAGGACAGGTACAGCACGGGGTTAGATACAGAGTAAACTCCCTCTACACTGTCCCCCCATCAAACACTCCCAGGACAGGTACAGCACGGGGTTAGATACAGAGTAAACTCCCTCTACACTGTCCCCATCAAACACTCCCAGGACAGGTCAGCACGGGGTTAGATACAGAGTAAAGCTCCCTCTACACTGTCCCCATCAAACACTCCCAGGACAGGTACAGCACGGGGTTAGATACAGAGTAAGACTCCCTCTACACTGTCCCCATCAAACACTCCCAGGACAGGTATAGCACGGGGTTAGATACAGAGTAAAGCTCCCTCTACACTGTCCCCCCATCAAACACTCCCAGGACAGGTACAGCACGGGGTTAGATACAGAGTAAAGCTCCCTCTACACTGTCCCCATCAAACACTCCCAGGACAGGTACAGCACGGGGTTAGATACAGAGTAAACTCCCTCTACACTGTCCCCATCAAACACTCCCAGGACAGGTCAGCACGGGGTTAGATACAGAGTAAAGCTCCCTCTACACTGTCCCCCCCATCAAACACTCCCAGGATAGGTACAGCACGGGGTTAGATACAGAGTAAAGCTCCCTCTACACTGTCCCCATCAAACACTCCTAGGACAGGTACAGCACGGGGTTAGATACAGAGTAAAGCTCCCTCTACACTCTCCCCCCCATCAAACACTCCCAGGACAGGTACAGCACGGGGTTAGATACAGAGTAAAGCTCCCTCTACACTGTCCCCCCATCAGACATTCCCAGGACAGGTACAGCACGGGGTTAGATACAGAGTAAAGCTCCCTCTACACTGTCCCCCATCAAACACTCTCAGGACAGGTACAGCACGGGGTTAGATACAGAGTAAAGCTCCCTCTACACTCTCCCCCCATCAAACACTCCCAGGACAGGTACAGCACGGGGTTAGATACAGAGTAAAGCTCCCTCTACACTGTCCCCCATCAAACACTCTCAGGACAGGTACAGCACGGGGTTAGATACAGAGTAAAGCTCCCTCTACACTCTCCCCCCATCAAACACTCCCAGGACAGGTACAGCACAGGGTTAGATACAGAGTAAAGCTCCCTCCACACTCTGCCGTTGGAATATTTTCCCTCACCTCCCACTCTCGCTGTCTCTCTGTTAATCTCTCCCTTTCTCTCTTTCCAAATGTCTCTCTCTCTCTCTCTCTCTCTCTCAATCTCCCTTTTCTCAATCTCACTCTGTGTGTGTCTCTCTCTCTGTCTGCCTCCAACTCTGTCTTTCTCTTTATCTCTCTTTGTCTCTAACTCTCTGCCTCCATCTCTCTCTCTCTTTCTCTCCCTCTCTGTCTCTCTGCATCTCTCTCGCTCCGTGCTTGTATTTCTCTATTTCTCTCTCTCTCCGTCTGTCTCTGTATCTCTCTCTATCTCTCTCACTATCTATCTATCTCTATTGCTCTCTCCCTGCCTCTTTCTCGTTTTTTCTCTCTGTCTGCCTGTCTCTCTCTCTCTCTGTCTCTCCCTTTCTCTCTCTCTCTCTGTCTCTCTCTCTCTCTCTGTCTAGCCTTTATAGGAAGGGGTATAGAGTATAAGAGCTGGCGTCTAATGCTGCAGTTGTACAGAATGTTGGTTAGGCAGCATTTGGAGTACTGCGTCCAGTTCTGGTCACTTTACTCCCGGAAGGACGTGGAGACCCGGGAGAGAGTGCAGAGGAGGTTTACCAGGATGCTGCCTGGTGTGGAAGGACTGGGTTATGAGGAAAGATTGGGTAAATTGGGGCTGTTTTCCTTAGAAAGACAGAGATTTAGGGGGGATCTGATGGAGGTGTATAAGATTATGAAGGGTATAGATAGAGTAAAGAGTGGCAGGCTTTTTCCTCGATTGGAGACAAATATCACGAGGGTTCACGAGCTTAAGGTGAGGGGGGAGAGGTATAATTTGGATGTTAGAGGGAGGTTTTTCACACAGAGGGTCGTGGGGGTATGGAATGCACTGCCAAGTAAGGTGGTGGAGGCAGGCACGCTGGACTTGTTTAAGGTTTACTTAGACAGACACATGAGCGAAACAGGGATGGAGGGTTATAGGAGGCTGTTTTAAATAAGGGTCAGAGCCTCGGGACGTTCCTGGAAATCCAATGCTCCATGTGTTGATGTTTTGTCTCTTTTACTCCGCAGGTGGGTCGGTCCACCTTGTTGTCCAACGAGGGGCAAACACACGGTGGGTCGTACGTGGGCTGCTCTTGGATACTTCGAGAGTGGCCGAGTACTTCACCTCGTTAGTGTGAGCTTAAAACTGGACCAGATCCTGGGCACCCCGACAGCTCAGTGACTATCACTGTTCGCTGTGCAGACACATGGATTTGGGGCCGGTGTCTGTGGGGAGTTTGCACATTCTCCCCGTGTCTGCGTGGGTTTTCTCCGGGTGCTCCGGTTTCCTCCCACACCCCAAAGATGTGCTCTTAGGCTGATTGGGGTAACAAATTGTCCCGAAATTATCCTCCCCTGAATCTGGTTTCCAATGGGGGGGAACCATAAACACAGACATGGGTCAAGGGAGGAGGGAAAACACATTGTTAAAATGACAGCACAGACCCGATGGGCCGAATGGCCTGTTTCCCGGGCTGGGTTGTTCTTTGTTCTTTGTTCTTTGTCTCTCTCTGTCTCTCTCTCTGTCTCTGTCTCTCTCTCTCTCTCTGTCTCTCTCTCTGTCTCTCTCTCTCTGTCTCTCTCTCTCTCTGTCTCTCTCTCTCTCTCTCTCTCTCTGTGTCTCTCTCTGTCTCTCTGTCTCTCTCTGTCTCTGTCTCTCTCTCTGTCTCTCTCTCTCTCTCTCTCTCTGTCTCTCTCTCTCTCTCTCTGTCTCTCTCTCTCTCTCTCTCTCTCTGTCCTGCTCCTGTCTAATTCTCTCCCTGATGTGTCTCGGTCTTTCATCAATTTTGCGAATTTGACAAAAACTTCCTCGAAACGTTTTGACATTTTTAGCAAATCCACTTCCCCTGAGATCAGTGTGGGAGAATGGTTGTACTGATTCCCTGGGTACCAAGTTCTCTCTCTCTCTCTCTCTCTATGTCTCTCTCAATCTGTCTGTCTCTCTCTGTCTCTCTCTGTGTTCCTGTCTCTCTCTCTCTCTCTCTTCTGCCTGTCTGCCTTTCTCTCTCTTCCTCTTTTTCTCTCTCTGTCTCTTTCTGTCTCTGTATGTGTGTGTGAGTATGTGTGTGTGTTTGAGACACAGAGAGTGTGTGTGTGTTTGTGTGTGTGTGTGTATCAGAGAGTGTGTGTGTTAGAGAGCATGTGTGTTTGTGAGAGAGAGTGTGTGTGTGTTTGTGTGTGTGAGAGAGAGTGTGTGTGTGTGTTAGTGTGTGTGTGTTAGAGTGTGTGTGTTAGAGAGAATGTGTATTTGTGTGAGAGAGAGTGTGTATGTGTGTGAGTGTGTGTTTGTGTGAGTGTGTTTGTGTGAGAGAGAGTGTGTATGTGTGTGAAAGAGTGTGTGTGTGTTTGTGTGAGTGTGTTTGTGTGAGAGAGAGTGTGTATGTGTGTGAAAGAGTGTGTGTGTGTTTGTGTGTGTGAGAGAGAGTGTGTGTGTGTTAGAGAGTGTGTGTGTTAGAGAGAATGTGTATTTGTGAGAGAGAGAGTGTGTATGTGTGTGAAAGAGTGTGTGTGTGTTTGTGTGAGTGTGTTTGCGTGAGAGAGAGTGTGTATGTGTGTGAAAGAGTGTGTGTGTGTTTGTGTGAGTGTGTTTGCGTGAGAGAGAGAGTGTGTATGTGTGTGAAAGAGTGTGTGTGTGTTTGTGTGAGTGTGTTTGCGTGAGAGAGAGTGTGTATGTGTGTGAAAGAGTGTGTGTGTATTTGTGTGAGTTGTTTGTGTGAGACAGAGTGTATGTGTGTGTTAGAGTGTGTGTGTTAGAGAGAGTGTGTGTGTGTGAGAGAGAGAGTGGGCGTGTGTGTGTGAGTGTGTGTGTGGGTGCGTGAGAGTGTGTGTGTGTGTGTGTGTGTGAGAGAGTGTGTGTGTGGGTGTGTGAGAGTGTGTGTGTGGGTGTGTGAGAGTGTGTGAGAGAGAGAGAGTGTGTGTGTGGGTGTGTGAGAGTGTGTGAGAGAGAGAGAGTGTGTGTGTGGGTGTGTGAGAGTGTGTGTGTGGGTGTGTGAGAGTGTGTGAGAGAGAGAGAGTGTGTGTGTGGGTGTGTGAGAGTGTGTGTGTGGGTGTGTGAGAGTGTGTGAGAGAGAGAGAGTGTGTGTGTGTGAGTGTGTGTGTGGGTGTGTGAGAGTGTGTGTGTGTGTGAGTGTGTGTGAGAGAGAGAGAGTGTGTGTGTGAGAGAGAGAGTGTGTGTGTGTGAGAGAGAGAGTGTGTGTGTGTGAGTGTGTGTGAGAGAGTGTGTGTGTTAGAGAGAGTGTGTGTGTGTGAGAGAGAGAGTGTGTGTGTGTGAGAGAGAGAGTGTGTGTGTGTGTGAGTGTGTGTGAGAGAGAGAGAGTGTGTGTGTGTGAGAGAGTGAGTGTGTGTGTGTGAGTGTGTGTGAGAGAGAGAGAGTGTGTGTGTGAGAGAGAGAGTGTGTGTGTGTGTGAGTGTGTGTGAGAGAGAGAGAGTGTGTGTGTGTGAGAGAGAGAGTGTGTGTGTGTGAGTGTGTGTGAGAGAGTGTGTGTGTTAGAGAGAGTGTGTGTGTGTGAGAGAGAGAGTGTGTGTGTGTGTGAGTGTGTGTGTGTGTGTGTGAGTGTGTGTGAGAGAGTGTGTGTGTTAGAGAGAGTGTGTGTGTGTGAGAGAGAGAGTGTGTGTGTGTGAGAGAGAGAGTGTGTGTGTGTGTGAGTGTGTGTGAGAGAGAGAGAGTGTGTGTGTGTGAGAGAGTGAGTGTGTGTGTGTGTGTGTGTATCTGTGTGTGTGTCTGTGTGTGTTTGTCTGCCTCTTCTCTCTCTCTCTGTCTCTTGGTTGAAAATTTCTCTTACCTTCTCTGGGTGTTGTTCTGTCCTTGCTGCAGAGACCGTCTGGCTCCATTGCTTGTGTCTGTCTCTGTCTCTCTGTCTCTGTCTGTGTTACTCCCTCTGCCTGTCTGCCTGTGTCCCTCCCTCTCTCTCTCTGTTCTTCTCCTTTCTGCTTCTCTCTCTACCAGTTGTGGTTGTCCTCAGACATAAAGTAAACGTGAGAATTTCCTCCAAACTCTTTGTGACGGTTTGTTCCTTTTCGCAAAGTTCCTTCCCCTGAGCTCAGTGTGAGAGATTGGTTTTGCTGACGACCTGGGAACGAACCTATAATTCTCAATCTCTCTCTCTCCCCATCTCTGAAACTCTCCCTGTCTCTCTCTCTCTCTCTCTCCATCTCTGAAACTCTCCCTGTCTCTCTCTCTCTCTCTCCCCATCTCTGAAACTCTCCCTGTCTCTCTCTCTCTCTCTCTCCATCTCTGAAACTCTCCCTGTCTCTCTCTCGCTCCATCTCTGAAACTCTCCCTATCTCTCTCTCTCTTTCTCTCCATCTCTGGAACTCTCCCTGTCTCTCTCTCTCTCTCTCCATCTCTGAAACTCTCCCTGTCTCTCTCTCTCTCCATCTCTGAAACTCTCCCTGTCTCTCTCTCTTTCTCTCCATCTCTGGAACTCTCCCTGTCTCTCTCTCTCTCTCGCTCCATCTCTGAAACTCTCCCTGTCTCTCTCTCTCTCTCTCCATCTCTGGAACTCTCCCTGTCTCTCTCTCTCTCTCGCTCCATCTCTGAAACTCTCCCTATCTCTCTCTCTCTTTCTCTCCATCTCTGAAACTCTCCCTGTCTCTCTCTCTCTCTCTCCATCTCTGGAACTCTCCCTGTCTCTCTCTCTCTCTCTCCATCTCTGAAACTCTCCCTGTCTCTCTCTCTCTCCATCTCTGAAACTCTCCCTGTCTCTCTCTCTCTCTCTCTCCATCTCTGAAACTCTCCCTGTCTCTCTCTCTCTCTCTCCATCTCTGAAACTCTCCCTGTCTCTCTCTCTCTCTATCTCCATCTCTGAAACTCTCCCTGTCTCTCTCTCGCTCCATCTCTGAAACTCTCCCTATCTCTCTCTCTCTTTCTCTCCATCTCTGAAACTCTCCCTGTCTCTCTCTCTTTCTCTCCATCTCTGGAACTCTCCCTGTCTCTCTTTCTCTCACTGTCCATCTCTGCAACATCCCACGCAGACACGGGGAGAATGTGCAGTTTCCGCACAGACAGTGACCCGAGCCGGGAATCGAACCCGGGTCCCTGGCGCTGTGAGACAGCAGTGCTAACCCACTGTGTCACCGTGCCCCCCCCGGGGAATTGAACCCGGGTCCCTGGCGCTGTGAGACAGCAGTGCTAACCCACTGTGTCACCGTGCCCCCCGGGAATCGAACCCGGGTCCCTGGCGCTGTGAGACAGCAGTGCTAACCCACTGTGTCACCGTGCCCCCCCCGGGAATCGAACCCGGGTCCCTGGCGCTGTGAGACAGCAGTGCTAACCCACTGTGTCACCGTGCCCCCCCCGGGAATCGAACCCGGGTCCCTGGCGCTGTGAGACAGCAGTGCTAACCCACTGTGTCACCGCGCTGCCCCTGAATTTTCAATGTTCCTGAATTTATCCTCATCTCCGTCCTAAATGGTCTCTCCCCCAATCCTCAGACTGTGACCCCCTCCCCCTGGTTCTGGACTCCCCCCCACCATGGGGAACACCCTCCCTGAATCTCCCCTGTCCCGTCCTGTTAGAATTTTATAAATCTCGATGAGATTCTCTCCCCTCCCTCTGAACTCCAGGGAAAACAATCCCAACCTCGTCACTCTCTCCTCAGTCCCGCCATCCCTGGAATCAGCCTGGGAAACCCTTCGCCGCACTCCCTCCAGAGCAAGAACACCCTTCCTCGCAAAAGGGAGACCCCCCGCGAAACTGCCACCCGATACCCTCGGAGTGGCCTCCCCGAGGCCCCTGTATCATTGGAACAACACATCCCTGCTCCTGTACTCCAAACCTCTCGCAATGAAGGCCAACAGACCATTCGCCTTCTTTACCGCCTGCTGCACCTGCACGCTTCCCTTCAGACACTGGGGCGCCCAGATCCCTCTGCACACTCCCCTCTCCCAACTTACAGCCATTCCGGCAGGAATCCGCCTTCTGGTTTTCCCTTCCAGAGTGAATAACCGTCACATTTTCCAGGTCTGATCCGACAATTATAGTCAGTGAAATAAGGGGCGCGAGTCAGTCCACGCCCGGAGCGAGCGACCCTCATTCACGGCTAAGCTCTCCCGGACCGGCTGTCCTCTCCCCGGGGCTGGGGGGGAGGACAGGAGAATCCGGATACTTGTCCACAACTGGCTTTGAGAGATCTCACTCATTGAAAGTGTAGAATGTGTGGCAGGGTCTAGAGGCAGGAAATAAGCAACAGGACTCCAAGATCAAAGAGAATCTTTAATATATAAACTTAAACAGAAAAAAAATACACACGCAGTAACGAGCGAATAGATACACGGAGCGAATAAGATATGGTAAATACACAAACTCCTGCTCCAAGTGTTGGTGACACTGATGCTCACACTCTGTGACCCGCCAGACACACCTTGACGATCGTGTGGCATCTATTCTGTCGCTGGGATTCTCGTCCCGTTAAACAGAAGCTCCTGGGTCTGATCCAATCCCCCGGAACGCGTCTCCAAACTGAGTAACTGGGTTCACCGCAACCGACCCGGATATCTACCATCTCCTGGTTAGTTTATCTTCAAAAAATAAAACGATCAAACAAAAAGACAAACAGAACACAGCGATTTCCCCCTTTTAAAGCATCGCTCCAAACCTCAGCAATTTTTCTCCACAGCAACCTCAGGGCGTTCTTGCTTCGATGAGCGTCTCAGCTGAGTCAAAGGTTGGAGCGCAGTTTATCAATAACAGCCCCGGGCAGGCTAAACAGAAAGGAACTGAGAGCGCACAAGCCCACAGGATGGTGGCGCAGTGGCATTGCCGCTGGGCTAGTAATCCAGAGACCCAGGATAATGCTCGGGGGGAGAAAGGGATCGAATCCCACCGTGGCGGATGGTGGAATTTAAATCCAATGAAATATCTGCGGTCGCAAAGCCAGTCGTTGTCAGGGAGACTGTGTAAACCCATCCAGTTCACAAAACAAACACTTAACCCTCAATATAACCCACAAGAGAGAGAGTTCAAACAGCTCAGAAATACCCCCTCAATGCAGATATCTTGGAAGGTCAGTCCAACCACAAGTGCAGACAAATTCCAATCAAGTCGATTTTAAAGCATTATTCTCAGCAGTAAAAAACACACAGTTCTGCTGCTGATTTACCGGAAGCTTCCAAAAAGCAGAGAAATCTACAATCTGGGACATCGTTGTGGGACAGAAACTCTGGGGAGTGCACACACACAGGGAGCGCACATACCCAACTACACTGGTTTATTCAGGTTTGCTTATATACATACATTCAAAGACAAATGGGCTCTATTGCAGGGAAGCAGAGTGGGGGAATGGGAGATTGGCGCTGGGGGGAGGGGAAAAAGGAGTGCGAGAGAGATCGGAAGGTGGTGGCAGAGATGAGATCAAACGCACTGGGGAACAGAGGGATACAGAGAGAGGACACACTGGGGGACAGAGGGATACAGAGAGAGGACACACTGGGGAACAGAGGGATACAGAGAGAGGACACACTGGGGAACAGAGGGATACAGAGAGAGGACACACTGGGGAACAGAGGGATACAGAGAGAGGACACACTGAGGAACAGAGGGATACAGAGAAAGGACACACTGGGGAACAGAGGGATACAGAGAGAGGACACACTGGGGAACAGAGGGATACAGAGAGAGGGCACACTGGGGAACAGAGGGATACAGAGAGAGGACACACTGGGGAACAGAGGGATACAGAGAGAGGACACACTGGGGAACAGAGGGATACAGAGAGAGGACACACTGGGGAACAGAGGGATACAGAGAGAGGACACACTGGGGAACAGAGGGAGACAGAGAGAGGACACACTGGGGAACAGAGGGATACAGAGAGAGGACACACTGGGGAACAGAGGGATACAGAGAGAGGACACACTGAGGAACAGAGGGATACAGAGAGAGGACACACTGGGGAACAGAGGGATACAGAGAGAGGACACACTGGGGAACAGAGGGATACAGAGAGAGGACACACTGGGGAACAGAGGGATACAGAGAGAGGGCACACTGGGGAACAGAGGGATACAGAGAGAGGACACACTGGGAAATATATGGACAGTGGGGGGGTTGAGGTTAAGGATGGAGGGGGTGGGGATCTTTACACAATCCTGAGTCTCTCGTTCTGTGTCCCAGTCTCTCTTCAGGGACAATATTTCTCAAAGTCAGCTGCCCTGATACAGGATAAAGCCGGTTTCTCACAAATGAAAGGGAATTCCGAGGAACAGGGGACATCATTCCAGCCAAAATTCTCTTTACGGTATTCTTTCGAAAATGTGCCACAGTGCTCAGCTTTATTATAATTATCTGGTTGATTCGGCAGCCAATGAGAATCACTGAGACTGCAAAAAAAATCAAATAAATTCCTTTCAGAAGTTGGAACACATTCCAACACATCCACATCAATCCCAAACTAATCCCACTGTCCCACTCTCTCCCCATAACCCTGTATCAATCCCAAACTAATCCCACTGTCCCACTCTCTCCCCATAGCCCTGTATAAATCCCAAACTAATCCCACTGTCCCACTCTCTCCCCATAGCCCTGTATCAATCCCCAAACTAATCCCACTGTCCCACTCTCTCCCCATAGCCCTGCATCAATCCCCAAACTAATCCCACTGTCCCACTCTCTCCCATAGCCCTGTATCAATCCCCAAACTAATCCCACTGTCCCACTCTCTCCCCATAGCCCTGTATCAATCCCAAACTAATCCCACTGTCCCACTCTCTCCCCATAGCCCTGTATCAATCCCAAACTAATCCCACTGTCCCACTCTCTCCCCATAGCCCTGTATCAATCCCAAACTAATCCCACTGTCCCACTCTCTCCCCATAGCCCTGTATCAATCCCAAACTAATCCACACTGTCCCACTCTCTCCCCATAGCCCTGTATCAATCCCAAACTAATCCCACTGTCCCACTCTCTCCCCATAGCCCTGTATCAACCCCAAACTAATCCCACTGTCCCACTCTCTCCCCATAGACCTGTATAAATCCCCAAACTAATCCCACTGTCCCACTCTCTCCCCATAGCCCTGTATCAATCCCCAAACTAATCCCACTGTCCCACTCTCTCCCCATAGCCCTGTATCAATCCCAAACTAATCCCACTGTCCCACTCTATCCGGGTGCGATGTTGGGACTCACCTCACTGGGGTCCCATCCACCCAGGTCCAGTTTCCTTCACTCCCTCGATCTGTGAGTCCAATAAAATATTGTTCATTCTTGTTCGGCAAGGATTGGGTTACAAAATTCTGCAGAAGAAACAAGTTTGTGGAGTTAGTGTCACTGTCTCAACTCACACACACAGCTCCTTATCTCTGTGTTTACTCTGTATCTAACCCCGTGCTGTACCTGTCCTGGGAGTGTTTGATGGGGGGACAGTGTAGAGGGAGCTTTACTCTGTATCTAACCCCGTGCTGTACCTGTCCTGGGAGTGTTTGATGGGGGACAGTGTAGAGGGAGCTTTACTCTGTATCTAACCCCGTGCTGTACCTGTCCTGGGAGTGTTTGATGGGGGGGACAGTGTAGAGGGAGCTTTACTCTGTATCTAACCCCGTGCTGTACCTGTCCTGGGAGTGTTTGATGGGGGGGACAGTGTAGAGGGAGCTTTACTCTGTATCTAATCCCGTGCTGTACCTGTCCTGGGAGTGTTTGATGGGGGGGACAGTGTAGAGGGAGCTTTACTCTGTATCTAACCCCGTGCTGTACCTGTCCTGGGAGTGTTTGATGGGGGGGACAGTGTAGAGGGAGCTTTACTCTGTATCTAACCCCGTGCTGTACCTGTCCTGGGAGTGTTTGATGGGGGGACAGTGTAGAGGAGCTTTACTCTGTATCTAACCCCGTGCTGTACCTGTCCTGGGAGTGTTTGATGGGGGGACAGTGTAGAGGGAGCTTTACTCTGTATCTAACCCCGTGCTGTACCTGTCCTGGGAGTGTTTGATGGGGGACAGTGTAGAGGGAGCTTTACTCTGTATCGAACCCCGTGCTGTACCTGTCCTGGGAGTGTTTGATGGGGGGACAGTGTAGAGGGAGCTTTACTCTGTATCTAACCCCGTGCTGTACCTGTCCTGGGAGTGTTTGATGGGGACAGTACAGGGGGATATTTTCTCTCTAACACATTCTGACAGATGTTGCCGTCATTCCCACCTTCTCCTGTTGTGTGTTGATGATGAGGAGGTGTGAATTTTGGGATTCACATTCTCGCTTTGCCGTGTCCCAATTAACTTTATCGATTGAGAATCTGTAGCAGGTTTGATTGTGAAGTTTCCAGCCACTCGGACAGAGAGACTCTGAGAAATAATAAAGATTTCATTCTGAGACGTAGATTGGAACATTTGGATCAGGTAGAGGCCATTCTGCCCATCTCTCTCACTTCAGCCCATCGAGTCTGCATGGACCCATAACCCACCAAGGTTTTATCGCCATAACCACATGCATTTACCCTAGCTAGCCCCCCTGACAATAAAAGTCAATTTAGCATGGCCAATCCACCTAACCTGCACATTTTGGACTCAAAGTGGGAATTTAGCATGGCCAAACTAACCTAGACATCTTTGTACTGTGGGAGGAAACCAGAGCAAGTGGAGGAAACCCAGGCAGAGACGGGGAGAATGTGCAAACTCCACACAAGCTGTGACACGACTGGGAATTGAACTCAGGTCCATGGCACTGTGGGGCAGCAGAGCTAACATCAGTGCCACCCTCACAGACAACATGGGCATGAACACAACAAACTCCCGTCTCGAAGAGCACAGAGGGGGGATGTGGGGAAAACGGGATATCAGGAATGTGGGGAAGGGAAGGGTTTGCTCTCAGACTCACCTGAGAGTTTTTTCAGGATATCGCAGAGAGACGAGGCTTTCTCCTGGGTCTGTGAAAGGGTCTGGGACAGGTTCTCACACTTCACACGGATTTCCGATCGATTCCTCAGGGAGTCTGTCAAGGAAGTGTTCAGGGAATCAGTGAGATTGTCTGGGATATATCAGAGTGTTACAGTGAGGGGTGTGGGATATATCAGAGTGTTACAGTGAGGGGTGTGGGATATATCAGAGTGTTACAGTGAGGGGTGTGGGATATATCAGAGTGTTACAGTGAGGGGTGTGGGATATATCAGAGTGTTACAGTGAGGGGTGTGGGATATATCAGAGTGTTACAGTGAGGGGTGTGGGATATATCAGAGTGTTACAGTGAGGGGTGTGGGATATATCAGAGTGTTACAGTGAGGGGTGTGGGATATATCAGAGTGTTACAGTGAGGCGTGTGGGATATATCAGAGCGTTACTGTGAGGGGTGTGGGATATATCAGAGTGTTACAGTGAGGGGTGTGGGATATATCAGAGTGTTACTGTGAGGGGTGTGGGATATATCAGAGCGTTACAGTGAGGGGGTGTGAGATATATCAGAGTTTTACAGTGAGGGGTGTGGGATATATCAGAGTGTTACAGTGAGGGGTGTGGGATATATCAGTGTGTTATAGTGAGGGGTGTGGGATATATCAGAGTGTTACAGTGAGGGGTGTGGGATATATCAGAGTGTTACAGTGAGGGGTGTGGGATATATCAGAGTGTTACAGTGAGGGGTGTGGGATATATCAGAGTGTTACAGTGAGGGGTGTGGGATATATCAGAAAGTTACAGTGAGGGGTGTGGGATACATCAGAATGGTACAGTGATGAGTGTGGGGTATATCAGAGTGTTACAGTGAGGGGTGTGGGATATATCAGAGTGTTACAGTGAGGGGTGTGGGATATATCAGAGTGTTACCTACCCTGGATTCTCAGTCCAATAGCAATTGCCACAGTTACGATGAGGACAATGAGAGCTACCAGACCCAGATGTGTTGAATTTATTGAGCATCTTCCTCCAGATGTTTCCTGTCCATTTTTATCTGGAATAGAGAGGTTGAGAATGTGGGAATCTTGTGCATATTTACAGGATAGAAGCTGGTGACATCTCTACAGCACCGGGTTAGATACAGAGTAAAGCTCCCTCTACACTGTCCCCCCATCAAACACTCCCAGGACAGGTACAGCACGGGGTTAGATACAGAATAAAGCTCCCTCTACACTGTCCCCATCAAACACTCCCAGGACAGGTACAGCACGGGGTTGGATACAGAGTAAAGCTCCCTCTACACTGTCCCCATCAAACACTCCCAGGACAGGTACAGCACGGGGTTAGATACCGATTAAAGCTCCCTCTACACTGTCCCCATCAAACACTCCCAGGACAGGTACAGCACGGGGTTAGTTACAGATTAAAGCTCCCTCTACACTGTCCCCCCATCAAACACTCCCAGGACAAGACCAGCACGGGGTTAGATACAGAGTAAAGTTCCGTCTGCACTGTCCCCCCATCAAACACACCCAGGATAGGTACCGTCTCTCTTTCTCTGTCCATCTGTCTCCATCTCTCTCCGTCTCTCTCTCTCTCTCCCAGATCTGTCTCAGTTTAACTTGAAGTTTTGCTGAATGACTTCCTCAAATCTTTCTGTCTCTGTGTTTCCTTTTCACACGGACAGTTCCCCCGGGATAAAGTGTGTGGTTATTCTGACTCTGTGTCCAGCAAGATCTCAGGATCATTCTCTCACACCATTTTCAAACACTTTCCGTCTCTCTCTCTCTCTCTCTGTCTCTGTCTCTCTGTCTTTGTCTCCCTCTCCCTTTCTTTCTGTCTCTCTCTGTCTCTCTCTCTCCCTCTCTGTCTCTCTCTCTCTGTCTCTCTGTCTTTGTCTCCCTCTCCCTATCTCTCTGTCTCACTTTGTCTCCCTCTCTCTCTCTCCCTCTCTGTCCCTCTCTCTCTCTCCCTCTCCCTCTTCCTCTCTCTCCCACTCCCTCTCTCTCTCTCTCTCTCTGTTTCTCTCTCTCGTAACACCATCAAATCCCCAAACTGCAGACAGAGGCCATTCAGCCCATTGATTCTGTACTGAGGACAACCCCATACAGGCCCCTATCCCCATTACCCCCTCAGTGCTCCCTGCCGTTTTACCCAGACGCTCAGGGGAAATTTACCACAGCCGCACCCCCCCATCACCGTCCCCGTCCCCTCTCCCTCTCCCCGTCCCCACCTCCTCTCCCTGTCCCTGTCCCTCTCCCTGTCCCTGTCCCTCTCCCTGTCCCTCTCCCTCTCCCTCTCCCTATCCCTCTCCCTGTCCCTCTCCCTGTCCCTCTCCCTGTCCCTCTCCCTGTCCCTGTCCCTCTCCCTGTCCCTCTCCCTCTCCCTCTCCCTCTCCCTCTCCCTCTCCCTCTCCCTGTCCCTCTCCCTCTCCCTGTCCCTCTCCCTGTCCCTCTCCCTCTCCCTGTCCCTCTCCCTGTCCCTCTCCCTCTCCCTCTCCCTGTCCCTCTCCCTCTCCCTGTCCCTCTCCCTGTCTCTCTCCCTCTCTCTCCTCTCTCTCTCCTTCTCTCTCTCTGATCTGCTTCTGTCTAATTCCTGTCTCTCTCTCTCTCTCTCTCTCTGTCTCTCTCTGTCTCTCTCTCTCTCTGTCCCCCCTCTCTCTCTCTCTCTCTCTCTCTGTCTCTCTCTCTCTATTAAAAGTTTCTCTTACCTGCACTGGGTGTTGTGATGTTTTTGATGTTTCTCATCTTGATGCAGTTGTTGTTTCGCTCCCTGCTTTGTGTCCAAGTTTCTCTCTGTCTCTCTCTCTCTCTGATGTGTCTCAGTTTTTTGTAACTTTATGTTTGTGTTGGGAACTTCCTCTAATTTTTGCCTCTGTTTTCCTGTTCACACTGACACTTCATCCAAAATAAAAGTGTGCGGTTATTCTGACTCTGTGTCCAGGAAGATCTCAGAAATAATCCCACACCATCTTCCGCACCCTCTCTGTCTTTCTGTCCAACTCTCTGTTTGTGACTCTGTGTCTCTCTCTCTCTCTCTCTCTGTTCTGCTCCTGTCTAATTCTCTCTCTCTCTCTGATGTGTCTCAGCCTTTCCACAATTTTGTGAATTTAATCAGAAACTTCCTCCAAACTCTTTGTGATGGTTTGTTCCTTTCGCAATGTCCCTTCCCCTGGGATCAGTGTGAGAGATTGGTTGTACTCACTCCCTGGGCACCAACCTCTCAGTCTCAATCTCTCTCTCTCCCCATCTTTCTAACTCACCTTGTCTCTCTCTCTCTCTCTCTTTGACTCTCTCTCTGTCTCTCTCTCTCTCTCTGTCTCTCTCTCTCTCTCTCTCTTTCTCTGTCTCTCTCTCTCTGTCTCTCTGTCTCTCTCTGCCTCTCTCTCTCTCTCTCTGATGAGCCTCAGTTTATTTTAAAGTGAAGTTAAGGTCAAAAACTTCCTCAAATTTTTCTTCCTCACTGATCCTCCTCAGGGTAAAATTTCCAGTTAAAGAGTCTGGTTGTTCTGTCAAAAAATCTTCAAATTTCTCACACCATCTGTCAAACCCTCACTGCCTCCCATTCCCTGTAACCCCCTCCAGCCCCTACACCCCCTCCCTATCTCTGTAACCTCCTCCAGCCCCCTTACACCCCCTCCCTATCTCGGTAACCGCCTCCAGCCCCTACACCCCCTCCCTATCTCTGTAACCCCCTCCCAGCCCCCGACACCCCCTCCCTATCTCTCTAACCCCCTCCAGCCCCCCTACACCCCCTCCCTATCTCTGTTACCTCCTCCAGCCCCTACACCCACCCTCCCTATCTCTGTAATCCCTCCAGCCTGCACATCCCCCTCCCTATCTCTGTAACCCCCTCCACCCCTTACTCCCCCTCCCTATCTCTGTAACCCCCTCCAGCCCTACACCCCCTAGGTATACTGTAACCTCCTCCAGCCCCTACAACCCCCCTTCACCTCCTCCAGCCCCCTACACCCCCTCCCTATCTTCTGTAACCTCCTCCAGCCCCCTACACCCCCCTCCCTATCTCTGTAACCCCCTCCAGTCCCTCCCCTACACCCCCTCCCTTTTCTGTAACCTCCTCCAGCCCCCTACACCCCCCTCCCTATATCTGTAACCTCCTCCAGCCCCCTACACCCCCCTCCCTATCTCTGTAACCTCCTCCAGCCCCCTACACCCCCCTCCCTATCTCTGTAACCTCCTCCAGCCCCCTACACCCCCCTCCCTATCTCTGTAACCTCCTCCAGCCCCCTACACCCCCCTCCCTATCTCTGTAACCTCCTCCAGCCCCCTACACCCCCTCCCTATCTCTGTAACCCCCTCCACCCCTCTACTCCCCCTCCCTATCTCTGTAACCCCCTCCAGCCCCTACACCCCCTCCCTATCTCTGTAACCTCCTCCAGCCCCCTACACCCCCTCCCTATCTCTGTAACCCCCTCCAGCCCCCCTACACCCCCTCCCTATCTCTGTAACCTCCTCCAGCCCCCTACACCCCCTCCCTATCTCTGTAACCTCCTCCAGCCCCCTACACCCCCTCCCTATCTCTGTAACCTCCTCCAGCCCCCTTACACCCCCTCCCTATCTCTGTAACCTCCTCCAGCCCCCTACACCCCCTCCCTATCTCTGTAACCACCTCCAGCCCCCTTACACCCCCTCCCTATCTCTGTAACCCCCTCCAGTCCCCTACACCCCCTCCCTATCTCTGTAACCTCCTCCAGCCCCTTACACCCCCTCCCTATCTCTGTAACCTCCTCCAGCCCCTTACACCCCCTCCCTATCTCTGTAACCTCCTCCAGCCCCCTGCACCCCCTCCCTATCTCTGCAACCTCCTCCAGCCCCTACACCCCCTCCCCATCTCTGTAACCTCCTCCAGCCCCCTACAGCCCCTCCCTATCTCTGTAACCTCCTCCAGCTCCTACACCCCCTCCCTATCTCTGTAACCTCCTCCAGCCCCATACACCCCCTCCCTATCTCTGTAACCTCCTCCAGCTCCTACACCCCCTCCCTATCTCTGTAACCTCCTCCAGCCCCTACACCCCCTCCCTATCTCTGTAACCTCCTCCAGCCCCCTGCACCCCCTCCCTATCTCTGCAACCTCCTCCAGCCCCTACACCCCCTCCCTGTCTCTGTAACCTCCTCCAGCCCCCTACACCCCCTCCCTATCTCTGTAACCTCCTCCAGCTCCTATACCCCCTCCCTATCTCTGTAACCTCCTCCAGCCCCCTACACCCCCTCCCTATCTCTGTAACCTCCTCCAGCTCCTACACCCCCTCCCTATCTCTGTAACCTCCTCCAGCCCCTACACCCCCTCCCTATCTCTGTAACCTCCTCCAACCCCCTACACCCCCTCCCTATCTCTGTAACCTCCTCCAACCCCCTACACCCCTCCCTATCTCTGTAACCTCCTCCAGCCCCCTACACCCCCTCCATATCTCTGTAACCTCCACCAGCCCCCTACACCCCCTCCCTATCTCTGCAACTTCCTCCAGCCTCTACACCCCCTCCCTATCTCTGTAACCCCCTCCAACCCCCTACAACCCCTCCCTATCTCTGTAACCTCCTCCAGCCCCCTCCACCCCCTCCCTATCTCTGTACCCTCTCCCAGACTGTTTCTGTTACCCACACTGCTGCTGATGTGGTTTCTCTGCTGTTTCTCGTGGTGATGTAGTTTTTCCCCGCTCCCTCATTGTATCTGTCTGTATCTCATTCTCTTTCATTCTCTATCTGTCTCTCTCTTCCTGTCTCCCTCTGTCTGTCTCCTTCTCCACTTTTTCTCACTCTCTCTCTCTCCATCTCTCTCCCTCTCTCTCTTTCTCTATCTATCTCCCTTCCTCTCTCTCTCTGCCTCTCTCTCTCTGTCTCTGTCGATTTTGGAGTTGTTGTTAAATTTGTTAGTGTTTCTCAACACTGGGGCTGTTGTTGAGTTTGTTGGTGTTTCTCGATGTGGTTGTTGTTGAGTTTGTTGGTGTTTCTCGATGTGGTTGTTGTTGAGTTTGTTGTTGTTTCTCAGTGTCGGGGTTGTTGTTGAGTTTGTTGGTTGTTTCTCGATATCCGGGTAGTTGTTGAATTTGTTGGTGTTTCTCAATGTCGGGGTTGTTGTTGAGTTTGTTGGTGTTTCTCAATGTCAGGGTTGTTGTTGAGTTAGTTGGTTTTTCTCAATGTTGAGGTTGTTGTTGATGACTTTGTTGGTGTTTCTCAATGTCGGGGTTGTTGTTGAGTTTGTTGGTGTTTCTCAATGTTGTGGTTGTTGTTGAGTTTGTTGGTGTTTCTCAATGTTGGGGTTGTTGTTGAGTTTGTTGGTGTTTCTCAATGTCGGGGTTGTTCAGTTTGTTCGAGTTTCTCAATGTCGGGCTGTTGTTGAGTTTGTTGGTGTTTCTCAATATCGGGGTTGTTGTTGAGTTTGTTGGTGTTTCTCAATGTCGGGCTGTTGTTGAATTTATTGGTGTTTCTCAATGTCGGGGTTGTTGTTGAGTTTGTTGGTGTTTCTCAATGTCGGGGTTGTTCAGTTTGTTCGAGTTTCTCAATGTCGGGCTGTTGTTGAATTTATTGGTGTTTCTCAATGTCGGGGTTGTTGTTCAGTTTGTTGGTGTTTCTCAATATCGGGGTTGTTGCTGAGTTTGTTGGTGTTTCTCAATGTTGGGGTTGTTGCTGAGTTTCTAAGCTGGGGAATTCTCCCTGAGCAGCTCGCAGGTTGGCAAAGTGTGCGTGAAATGAGAGAGAGCCAGATTGGGCTCAAAGTCTGGAGTGGGTGAAGTGGGTCATCGGTGCCTGGGACACTGGCATCAGAACTGGGGAAAGTGGGCACTGTATCACTGGGATGGTCTCACGTCTCAACCACACTGGGAACTGCGGACTGGGGGGGAGGGAAGGAGAGAGGGCTTGAAACTAAAGAGTGGGGGGTTCGGGGGGGGGTGGGGGGGGGTGGATGGTCAGGGGTCAGTGCCTTGGCGAATTGGAAAGCCCAGTCTAAAGATCGGAGAGCTGGTCAGTGATTTTTGAACAGGAAACTCAGACTGGGGCAGCAGAGTGGTAAGCACTGCTGCCTCACGGTGTCAGGGACCCCGGGTTCGATTCCCGGCTCGGGTCGCTGTGTGTGCACCCCCCGCCGGAGTCTGCACGTTCTCCCCGTGTCTGCGGGGGTTTCCTCCGGGTGCTCCGGTTTCCTCCCACAGTCCAAAGATGTGTAGGTTCGGGTGGATTGGCCATGCTAAATTGTCCCTTAGTGTCCAAAGATGTGTAGGTTAGGGTGGATTGGCACAGGATAGTGAGGGAGGAATGTGACAGTCACAGTGTGACAGAACGGGGAAGGAAACCAAAATATCCCACTGGGATCAAACCCAGAGTTTTAAACAACTGTCAAACAAATCGAGCCGAAATGTACTTTATCCGAATTCTGGAAGAGTTTGGAACGAGATGGATGAGTTGGGAGAATCAAGCGAGAGTGATGTTTTTGCTATTCCAGAAACGGGGTTACAAGGTGACCAGGACTCAACTCTCCCGGACCGGCTGTCCTGTCCCCGGGGCTGGGGGGGAGGACAGGAGAATCCGGATACTTGTCCACAACTGGCTTTGAGAGATCTCACTCATTGAAAGTGTAGAATGTGTGGCAGGGTCTAGAGGCAGGAAATAAGCAACAGGACTCCAAGATCAAAGAGAATCTTTAATATATAAACTTAAACAGAAAAAAAAACACACGCAGTAACGAGCGAATAGATACACGGAGCGAATAAGATATGGTAAATACACAAACTCCTGCTCCAAGTGTTGGTGACACTGATGCTCACACTCTGTGACCCGCCAGACACACCTTGACCATCGTGTGGCATCTATTCTGTCGCTGGGATTCTCGTCCCGTTAAACAGAAGCTCCTGGGTCTGATCCAATCCCCCGGAACGCGTCTCCAAACTGAGTAACTGGGTTCACCGCAACCGACCCGGATATCTACCATCTCCTGGTTAGTTTATCTTCAAAAAATAAAACGATGAAACAAAAAAACAAACAGAACACAGCGATTTCCCCCTTTTAAAGCATCGCTCCAAACCTCAGCAATTTTTCTCCACAGCAACCTCAGGGCGTTCTTGCTTCGATGAGCGTCTCAGCTGAGTCAAAGGTTGGAGTGCAGTTTATCAATAACAGCCCCGGGCAGGCTAAACAGAAAGGAACTGAGAGCGCACAAGCCCACAGGATGGTGGCGCAGTGGCATTGCCGCTGGGCTAGTAATCCAGAGACCCAGGATAATGCTCGGGGGGAGAAAGGGTTCGAATCCCACCGTGGCGGATGGTGGAATTTAAATCCAATGAAATATCTGCGGTCACAAAGCCAGTCGTTGTCAGGGAGACTGTGTAAACCCATCCGGTTCACAAAACAAACACTTAACCCTCAATATAACCCACAAGAGAGAGCTTACAAAAAGCAGAGAAATCTACAATCTGGGATATCACTGTGGGACAGAAACTCTGGGTAGTGCACACACACAGGGAGCGCACATACCCAACTACACTGGTTTATTCAGGTTTGCTGATATACATACATTCAAAGACAAATGGGCTCTATTGCAGGGAAGCAGAGTAGGGGAATTGGAGATTGGGGCTGGGGGGAGGGGAAAATGGAATGGGAGGGAGATGGGAAAGATGGCAGAGGTGGGATAGAAAACACTGGGGAATAGTAGGATAGAGAGAGAGGACACACTGGGGATCAGAGGGATACAGAGGGAGGACACACTGGGGAACAGAGGGATACAGAGAGAGGACACACTGGGGAACAGAGGGATACAGAGAGAGGACACACTGGGGAACAGAGGGATACAGAGAGAGGACACACTGGGGAACAGAGGGATACAGAGAGAGGACACACTGGGGAACAGAGGGACACAGAGAGAGGACACACTGGGGAACAGAGAGATACAGAGAGAGGACACACTGGGGAACAGAGGGATAGAGAGAGAGGACACACTGGGGAACAGAGGGACACAGAGAGAGGACACACTGGGGAACAGAGAGATACAGAGAGAGGACACACTGGGGAACAGAGGGATAGAGAGAGAGGACACACTGGGGAATATATGGACAGTGGGAGGGTTGAGGTTAAGGGTGGAGGGGGTGGGGATCTTTACACAATCCTGAGTCTCTCGTTCTGTGTCCCAGTCTCTCTTCAGGGACAATATTTCTCAAAGTCAGCTGCCTCGATGCAGGATGGAGCCGGTTTCTCACAGACAAAAGGGAACCCCGAGTAACAGCGGACATCATTGCAGCCAAAATAATCTTTATTGACTTCTTTGCGAAATGCGCCACAGTCCTCATTATCATCCCAATTATCCGGTTGATTCGGCAGCCAATAAGAATCACTGGGAATGAGAGAAAGAATCAATGAAATTCCATCGAGACACAGGAAAATATTTCAACAAATCGACATCAATCCCCAACTAATCCCACTGTCCCACTCTCTCCCCATAGCCCAGTATCAATCCCCAAACTAATCCCACTGTCCCACTCTCTCCCCATAGCCCAGTATCAATCCCCAAACTAATCCCACTGTCCCACTCTCTCCCCATAGCCCTGTATCAATCCCCAAACTAATCCCACTGTCCCACTCACTCCCCATAGCCCTGTATCAATCCCAAACTAATCCCACTGTCCCACTCTCTCCCCATAGCCCTGTATCAATCCCAAACTAATCCCACTGTCCCACTCTCTCCCCATAGCCCTGTATCAATTCCCAAACTAATCCCACTGTCCCACTCTCTCCCCATAGCCCTGTATCAATCCCCAAACTAATCCCACTGTCCCACTCTCTCCCCATAGCCCTGTATCAATCCCCAAACTAATCCCACTGTCCCACTCTCTCCCCATAGCCCTGTATCAATCCCCAAACTCATCCCACTGTCCCACTCTCTCCCCATAGCCCTGTATCAATCCCCAAACTCATCCCACTGTCCCACTCTCTCCCCATAGCCCTGTATCAATCCCAAACTAATCCCACTGTCCCACTCTCACCCCATAGCCCTGTATCAATTCCCAAACTAAACCCACTGTCCCACTCTATCCGGGAGCGATGTTGGAACTCACCTCACTGGGGTCCCATCCACCCATTTCCAGTTTCCTTCACTCCCTCGATTTGTGAGTCCAATAAAATATTGTACATACTTGTTCGTCAAGGATTGGGTTACAAAATTCTGTAGAAGAAACAAGTTTGTGGAGTTAGTGTCACTGTCTCAACTCACACACACAGCTCCTTATCTCTGTGTTTACTCTGTATCTAACCCCGTGCTGTCCCTGTCCTGGGAGTGTTTGATGGGGGGACAGTGTAGAGGGAGCTTTACTCTGTATCTAACCCCGTGCTGTATCTGTCCTGGGAGTGTTTGATGGGGGGACAGTGTAGAGGGAGCTTTACTCTGTATCTAACCCCGTGCTGTACCTGTCCTGGGAGTGTTTTATGGGGACAGTGTAGAAGGAGCTTTACTCTGTATCTAACCCCGTGCTGTCCCTGTCCTGGGAGTGTTTGATGGGGGGACAGTGTAGAGGGAGCTTTACTCTGTATCTAACCCCGTGCTGTACCTGTCCTGGGAGTGTTTGATGGGTACAGTGTAGAGGGAGCTTTACTCTGTATCTAACCCCGTGCTGTACCTGTCCTGGGAGTGTTTGATGGGGACAGTACAGGGGTATATTTTCTCTCTAACACATTCTGAGAGATGTTGCCGTCATTCCCACCTTCTCCTGTTGTGTGTTGATGATGAGGAGGTGTGAATTTTGGGATTCACATTCTCGCTTTGCCGTGTCCCAGTTATCTTTATCGATTGAGAATCTGTAGCAGGTTTGACTGTGAAGTTTCCAGCCACTCGGACAGAGACACTCTGAGAAATAATAAAGATTTCATTCTGAGACGTACATTGGAACATTTGGATCAGGTAGAGGCCATTCTGCCCCTCTCTCTCACTCCCTGTCCACCCCACACACCATCGGCTGTGAGACTGAAACCTCTCCGCGTGCTTACCCCCACGGTCATCACCTCCTCGACAGAAAAAGACAATTATCCAGCATCAGACTTCAACCTACCCTGCTCTGGGAGGGAACGCACCATTGGCCTTTTCATACAGGAGTTTGGAATGGCAGCAAATAGTCAATGTTTTCACTCGGGATTTTGCCCTGTGGTTCTGACTTTCTCTGTTCCCTCACCCCCCTCCCTGCCCCCGTGCCCCCACACGCCATCTTATTTATTCTACAAACAGAAAAGGAGAGTGAACGAATAAACTAACCCTCTGAGTTCATCGTAATTCAGGATTCCTCCTGGAACAATTAATGGATAACTGGAATGGACCAAAACTGTGGGGGTGGATTCATAAAGGAGGGAGTCACAATGGAAAGCTCGTGTCTGTCCCTGGAGAGATGCTGAAGAGGGAATTACAGACACCCCACAGTGCTGAAGGAGGCCATTCAGCCCATCGAGTCTGCATGGACCCAAACCCCACCAAGGCTTTATCCCCATAATCACACGCTCAAACTGGACCAGATGCTGGGCACCACGACAGCTCAGTGACTGTCACTGTTCGCTGTGCAGACACATGGATTTGGGCCGGTGTCTGTGGGTGTTTGCACATTCTCCCCGTGTCTGCGTGGGTTTTCTCCGGGTGTTCCGGTTTCCTCCCACACCCCAAAGATGTGCTTTTAGGCTGATTGGTGTCACAAATTGTCCCTAAATATGTCTCGCCTCATTCTGGTTTCCAATGTGGTGTCCCAGAAGCATAGACAAGGGTCACGGGTGGAGAGGGGATTCACATTGTTGAAATGGCGGCGCGGGCTCGTTGGGCCGAAGGGCCTGTTTCCCGTGCTGTGTTGTTCTTTGTTTTTTGTTATTTGTATTGACACTAGCTCATCCCCCTGACATTAAGGGGCAATTTAGCATGGCCAATCCCCCTAACCTGCACATCTTTGGACATTAAGGGGCAATTTAGCATGGCCAATCCCCCGAACCTACACATCTTTGGACACTAAGGGGCAATTTAGCATGGCCAATCCCCCTAACCTACACATCTTTGGACACTAAGGGGCAATTTAGCATGGCCAATCCCCCTAACCTACACATCTTTGGACACTAAGGGACAATTTAGCATGGCCAATCCCCCTAACCTACACATCTTTGGACACTAAGGGGCAATTTAGCATGGCCAATCCCCCTAACCTACACATCTTTGGACACTAAGGGACAATTTAGCATGGCCAATCCACCCTAACCTACACATCTTTGGACACTAAGGGATAATTTAGCATGGCCAATCCCCCCTAACCTACACATCTTTGGACACTAAGGGATAATTTAGCATGGCCAATCCACCCTAACCTACACATCTTTGGACACTAAGGGACAATTTAGCATGGCCAATCCACCCTAACCTACGCATCTTTGGACACTAAGGTACAATTTAGTGCGGCCAATCCACCCTAACCTACGCATCTTTGGACACTAAGGTACAATTTAGCATGGTCAATCCACCCTAACCTGCACATCTTTGGACACTAAGGGACAATTTAGCATGGCCAATCCACCTAACCTACACATCTTTGGACACTAAGGTACAATTTAGCATGGCCAATCCACCCTAACCTGCACATCTTTGGACACTAAGGGACAATTTAGCATGGCCAATCCACCCTAACCTGCACATCTTTGGACACTAAGGGACAATTTAGCATGGCCAATCCACCTAACCTACGCATCTTTGGACACTAAGGTACAATTTAGCATGGCCAATCCACCTAACCTACGCATCTTTGGACACTAAGGGACAATTTAGCATGGTCAATCCCCCCTAACCTACACATCTTTGGACACTAAGGGACAATTTAGCATGGCCAATCCCCCTAACCTACACATCTTTGGACACTAAGGGACAATTTAGCATGGCCAATCCCCCTAACCTACACATCTTTGGACACTAAGGGACAATTTAGCATGGCCAATCCCCCTAACCTACACATCTTTGGACACTAAGGGGCAATTTAGCATGGCCAATCCCCATAACCTGCACATCTTTGGACACAAAGAGGCAATTTAGCATGGGCAGTTGAAATAAACATCTTGGGAGTGTGAGAGGAAAGTGGAGATCCCGAGGAAACCCATGCAGAGACAGGGAGAATGTACAAACTCGAGACAGTGACCCAAGCTGGGAATCGAACCCGGGTCCATGACAATCTCAGGCAGCAGTGCTAACATCAGTGCCACCCTCACAGACAACATGGGCAGAACACAACAAACTCCCGTCTCGAAGAGCTCAGAGGGGGGATGTGGGGAAAACGGGATATCAGGAATGTGGGGAAGGGGAGGGTTTGCTCTCAGACTCACCTGAGAGTTTTTTCAGGATATCGCAGAGAGACGAGGCTTTCTCCTGGGTCTGTGAAAGGGTCTGGGACAGGTTCTCAAACTTCACACGGATTTCAGATCGATTCCTCAGGAAGTCTGTCAAGGAAGTGTTCAGAGAATCAGTGAGATTGTCTGGGATATATCAGAGTGTTACAGTGAGGGGTGAGGGATATATCAGAGTGTTACAGTGCGGGGTGTGGGATATATCAGAGTGTTGCAGTGAGGGGTGTGGGATATATCAGAGTGTTACAGTGAGGGGTGTGGGATATATCAGAGTGTTACAGTGAGGGGTGTGGGATATATCAGAGTGTTACACTGAGGGGTGTGGGATATATCAGAGTGTTACACTGAGGGGTGTGGGGTATATCAGAGTGTTACAGTGAGGGGTGTGGGATATATCAGAGTGTTACAGTGAGGGGTGTGGGATATATCAGAGTGTTACAGTGAGGGGTGTGGGATATATCAGAGTGTTACAGTGAGGTGTGTGGGATATATCAGAGTGTTACAGTGAGGGGTGTGGGATATATCAGAGTGTTACAGTGAGGGGTGTGGGATATATCAGAGTGTTACAGTGAGGGGTGTGGGATATATCAGAGTGTTGCAGTGAGGGGTGTGGGATATATCAGAGTGTTACAGTGAGGGGTGTGGGATATATCAGAGTGTTACAGTGAGGGGTGTGGGATATATCAGAGTGTTACAGTGAGGGGTGTGGGATATATCAGAGTGTTACAGTGAGGGGTGTGGGATATATCAGAGTGTTGCAGTGAGGGGTGTGGGATATATCAGAGTGTTACAGTGAGGGGTGTGGGATATATCAGAGTGTTACAGTGAGGGGTGTGGGATATATCAGAGTGTTACAGTGAGGGGTGTGGGATATATCAGAGTGTTACCTACCCTGGATTCTCAGTCCTGTCGCAATTGCCAAAGCACAGATGAGGACAATGAGAGCGACCCGACCCAGATGTGCTGAATTCTTTGAGCATCTTCCACCAGCCGTTTCCTGCCTATTTTCATCTGGAATCGAGAGGTTGAGAAAGTTGGAATCTTGTGCTTATTTACAGGACAGAATCTGGTGACATTTCTACGCCACGGGGTTAGATACAGAGTAAAGCTCCCTCTACACTGTCCCCCATCAAACACTCCCAGGACAGGTACAGCATGGGGTTAGATACAGAGTAAAGCTCCCTCTACACTGTCCCCATCAAACACTCCCAGGACAGGTACAGCACGGGGTTAGATACAGAGTAAAGCTCCCTCTACACTGTCCCCCCATCAAACACTCCCAGGACAGGTACAGCACGGGGTTAGATACAGAGTAAAGCTCCCTCTACACTGTCCCCCCCATCAAACACTCCCAGGACAGGGACAGCACGGGGTTAGATACAGAGTAAAGCTCCCTCTACACTGTCCCCCCCATCAAACACTCCCAGGATAGGTACAGCACGGGGTTAGATACAGAGTAAAGCTCCCTCTACACTGTCCCCATCAAACACTCCCAGGATAGGTACTGTCTGTCTTTCTCTGTCCGTCTGTCTCCATCTCTCTCTGTCTCTCTCTCTCTCTCCCAGATCTGTCTCAGTTTAGCTTGAAGTTTTGCTGAATGACTTCCTCAAATCTTTCTGTCTCTGTGTTTCCTTTTCACACGGACAGTTCCCCCGGGATAAAGTGTGTGGTTATTCTGACTCTGTGTCCAGCAAGATCTCAGGATCGTTCTCTCACACCATTTTCACACACTTTCCGTCCCTCTCTCTCTCTCTCCCTCTCTCTCTCTGTCCCTCTCTCCCTCTCCCACCCCCTCTCCCTCTCCCCGTCCCCGCCCCCCCCCTCTCCCTCTCCCTCTCCCCGTCCCCGCCCCCCCTCCCTCTCCCTCTCCCTCTCCCCGTCCCC